>NC_056745.1:157782500-157945000 GCF_019279795.1 Protopterus annectens
CTAGCCATTTGAATTTCAGACTTCACATTCTTCTGAAAAGATAGACTGGGCTCTTCCTTGTAAGATTTGTGCTTTTCTGGCAAGTGCCAGAGTAATAAATTTGCTAAATAATGACATCCATTTTGAACTTCAAACTTTATACCCTTCTCAAAGTGCACACAGCTCTGTTCCACACAACGAGTGCGGCTTGCATTACACTGACTAAATAATGACAGCTATTAGTTTCAAGCTTCACAGCCTTATGACAACACATGCTAATGCAAAACCTGTCATTCTAGAAACTTTTCAACTCTACAAGAGTTGATATTTAATATCTACCACCCATTTTTGTTCTCTTCCTCCTAAAATATGCAGTTTCCTGTCAATGACATCCATTTGAATTCCAGACCTCACAACCATCTGAAAACTTGCTATTTCGTTTACTGTAAAATTGTGTGTTTCTGGCAAAATGCTTGAATACTGCAGTCAAAAAATAATGACAGCCACTTGAGTTTCAAACTCTATACAATTCCAATTCCTGTACTAAGAGATCGTGACCTAAGGTTGCACTAAATGCTTCTGAAAACAGTAAGCTGAAATACCTTACTCGTAGCATTATTGGCATGTTTATTCTTTTATCTGTTCGTACTCAAGACATCTAAGGTATATCAAGTCATACTGTTGTGTGTGTGTGTGTGTGTGTGTGTGTGTGTGTGTGTGTGTGTGTGTGTGTGTGTGTGTGTGTGTGTGTGTGTGTGTGTGTGAAATTTAATTTAAA
This sequence comes from Protopterus annectens, assembly GCF_019279795.1. Classification (NCBI taxonomy): domain Eukaryota; kingdom Metazoa; phylum Chordata; order Ceratodontiformes; family Protopteridae; genus Protopterus; species Protopterus annectens. The sequence continues at coordinate 157,783,258 of NC_056745.1, forward strand.
AAAAATTAATAAAGTCTTTGGTATATTTTCAACAAAGTAGCTACAAGTGACCCTGCTGGTATCTGTTTAAGTTAATTATTCTGACTTTACAGGACTAATGTGTATCTTGTGTGAACTTAAGCTGGAAAAAGTACAGTTATGTACACTTACCATAAATGCAGATGTTCAAGTGTATTAAGTGCGAGTTTTTGGCCTGGATGAAAACGATGGCATCGGTTTAATATGCATGTCTGTAGGCCTGAATATACCCTCAGAAGCCGGTGCCTGCACAGTCACTCTGGACCTATCCAAGTAGAGACATCCACAGGTTCCCATAGTCGAAGAAGCATCTCGCTGCATACCAGACTCCGAATGGATCTCAGTAGAGGCCTGTGAATCTGAAGTAGCGGGTAACAGGGGGCTGTGAAAACACCTCACTGAGTACCGGCGGACTGGCGACTAGCTTAATGGAAGTGTCGACGGCAGTTTTGGACCTATGCTGTTTCTGTCTTTATCCTTACCTTTTTAGGAAGAGCGGTAGTTGGATGGCTTAAAGCCATTTCGGAGTACACAGAGTACGAAAGTAATTGGCTGCAAAAATAGCCTGACGACTAATAGTTCGGGCGTTTAACAAAGCACAAAACCGACAGTGAAGGACATAGTACAGTTGTGTACACTTACCATAAATGTAGATGTTAGAGTGTATTCACTGTTGCAGTCATTACATTTGAGTAATCCACTGGCAGGTTGCCCTCAGTTGGCCTGATTAACAAAGTATTGGGTCCTGCGTCAGTTGTTGTCCCTTCTTCCATGACGTCAGGGGTATAAATCATGCTGCCAACGCCATTACATCAGTTTTTCTTAACCCAGATGTCAGGTGCCCCCCAAATGGGGAGCAAATAAAATTAAAAACACAAATGTGTGTGTGTGTGTGTGTGTGTGTGTGTGTGTGTGTGTGTGTGTGTGTGTGTGTGTATATAAATCTCAAACCAAAAGCAAATGCACCAAAAAGGCTTTTAAGCATAGTAAAGGAAAGTAGAGGTATAGTCAGAGAAAACAGGGGGCTGAAGGGAGGGTAACCAGGACTGCAACAGTGAATACACTCTAACATCTACATTTATGCTAAGTGTACAAAACTGTACTATGTTCTTAGTGTTTCACTGTTGCAATCATTACATTTGGGTAGATTCCCAAAGCTATGGTTGGGAAGAGGAATTTATACAGCATTAGGACCAGCTATAAGGCCCTGCAAGACAGCAGTGGCAAAGCCAGCTCTGGATTTAGAGAAAATTGGTAAATGATAATGCTTGGCGAAAGTATATACAGAACTCCAGGTAGCGGTTTCTAGAATATCCCTGGTAGGAACACCTCTAAGAAAAGCTGCAGAAATATATGCAGCCCTGGTGGAGTGAGATCTGATCCCCTGGGGGATAGGTTTTCCATGGTGCTTATAGCAGAAATGAATGCAATGGCTTATCCATTTAGAAATGGTTTGTTTTGAAACAGCCTTCCCCTCTGCCCCAGCTGCAAATGCTACTAGCAATTGTTCAGATTTTCTTCGAAGTTTAGTTCTGTCCAAGTAGAATCTAAGCTGTCTGTGCACATCCAAAGAATGCAGAATCCATTCCCCTTTGTTCTGTGGATTGGGAAAGAAGGTTGGCAAATGAATGGACTGATTAAGAGGCACACTAGAAACCACCTTGGGCATGAAAGGATTGGTCCTCAGAGATACCCTGGCTGCATGAAAGATGATGAAAGGCTCCACTGCCATAGGGGCCTGTAATTCAGATATCCTTCTAGCTGAAGTGATTGCCAAGAAGGCTGTTTTCCAAGAAAGAAATTTTAAGTCTGCAGTAGCAGCTGGCTCGAAAGAAGACAGAGTGAGCTTCTCCAAAACAAAGTTTAAGGTTCCAGGCAGGGGTAGGAGCTCTCCTGGGTGGTCTCAAGTTCTTTGCCCCTCTGAGATACTGCTCGAGGAGGGGATGAGAGAAGAGGGGAGATTCTGTGTTATAGTGAGCTGAAATAGCTGAAGCGTGGATTTTAACAGAGGAAAAAGCCAGGCCCTTGTGAAGCATCTCAGTTAAGTATTGTAAAATCGGAGGTAAATTGGGCGCTGCTGTGCTCATCCCTAAAGATTGGTTCCAGGCACAGAATCTTTTCCATTTGTCAGCATAAGATTTTCTAGTACTAGGTCTTCTCACCTCCAAGATGACATTCATCACAGGTTTGCTGAGGGGTGCTAAGGGTGAAGTTAAGTGATCAGCCAGGCTGCACGGTTCAATGTTGGAAGCTGAGGGTGCAGAATTTGGTTCTCCTGCTGAGACAGCAAGGAAGGGGTCTGAGGCAGGTGCCATGGACATATTTGTGACACTGCACAGGAGTGGGTACCAGTGCTGGCGTGGCCAGTCTGGAGCAATCAAAATCATTCTAGGTTTGTCCTGTTTGACTTAGCAGAACATTGGAGAGCAGAGGCAGAGGGGGAAAGGTTTAGCTGAAAGACACAGCATCCACTTTCCATGCTTCTTTGTGGGGAGTCCTTGTGCAAAATTTGTTCAACTGGTAGTTCTGGGGGGAGGCAACTAGATCTATGTCTGGGCTCCCCCATTTGCTTGTCAACATGTTGAAAATCCGTGGTTCCAGTTTCCACTCGTGTGGGTCCATGAGATTTCTGCTTAGTCTGTCTGCCAGTGTATTCAATTTTCCTGGCAGGAATTGAGCTTGTAGGTGTACTTGATAGCTCAAAGCTGTGTTCCACAATGCCACGGCTAGTCTGCAGAGGGGGTAGGAATGTGTACCCCCCTGCTTGTTTATGTACCATATAACCGTGGTGTTGTCGGTCTTTACCGTTAGTTGGAAGAATGTAGTCCTTGAAGGCTGTCAGAGCATTCTGCACAGCTAACATTTCTTTTTGATTGATATGTAGGTGCATTTGATTTGGGTTCCATTTTCCCTGAATGTACTTCCCTGCCAGGAGAGCCCCCCATGCATAATCTGATGCATCTGTAGTTAGGGTTTGGGCAACAGGGGGTAGTGTGAATGAAAAGTCCCTTGTTTTGGTAGCAGGCCTCTGCCCACCATATGAACTCCAGACATAGGCAAGGTACAATAGGAATCACTGTTTCCTGGCTGTGACAATGCTGACTCCATAGACTTTTTAAATACCACTGTAGTTTCCTCATATGCAAACTTGCATATGGAATTAGAAGAATGCAGGAGGCCATGAACCCCAAGGCTTGCAGTATTTGTCTTGCAGATAGCAGGGTTTTTGTGGCCACTTCTTTGAAGTAAGTTATCAAATTAATTTGCTTCTCTGGTGTGAGGAAAGCCATCTGGGCAGTTGTATTCAAGCTTGCACCTGGGAATGTAATCTGTTGGGAGGGTACCAGTTAAGATTTACTTTTGTTTATGGTGTACCCCAGACAAGTTAGAACCTTTTTTTTTTTTTTTCTTAGCCTGCAAAATGCAATTACTGGAGCCAGGCACTTTGTGAATACCCTGGGCACAGCAGACAAGCCAAAGGGCAGTGCAGAGAACTGATAATGCAAGTAGCCTGCTTTGAAGCGTAGGTATCTTCTGCAAGATTCCCTGATTGGGATATGCAGGTAAGCTTCTTTTAAATCTAGAGTTGCCAACCAGGCATCTTTGCCTAGCATAGGAAGTAACTGGTGAAGAGTCAGCATCTTGAATTTTGGAATGCCCAGAAAGGTGTTTAGAGTAGACAGAGCCAGAATTGGATGCCATGATTTGTCTTTCCTGGGTAACAGGAAAAGCCTGGAATAGAAACCTTGTCCCTTTTCCTCTTCTGATACCGGTTGAATAGCCCCCATGCTTAAGAGGGAAAGTACTTGTTTTTGAGCCTCTGCCCACTGATTATGGAGGCAGGTCTGGCCACCCATTTGGCATTGGCAACGTGTGGAGATGAAATCTGTATCCCTGGGACACTATATTTAAAACTCATTTTTCCTGGGTTAGGAGTTCCCAGTTTCTTGCATGAAGAGCAATCTTTCCCCCAAAGGGGTGTCTAAAAGGTAAGTGCATGGTAATATTAAAGGAAAATCATTGAGATGGTTTACCATATGGGGGTGGTGTCTTGTTATTTCCAGATTTGGAAGTAGAGGCCCCCCATTGCTTAGTTCTGAGAGTCCCCTGGGACTGAAACCTGGTGTTTTTTGTGGAGTGTCTGGGCTTGGCTTGAGAGGATCTGGAAGGAGCTGGAAAGGACCAATTCTTAGTAGACCAGTGCCTACTAAATCTTGAAGGCTACACTTGTAAAAAATCTTTTACAGTTTGCATAGATTTAGCTTTATCCTCCTCCTTTTTTAGAACTTCTTCAGCCTTATTGCCAAACAGGCAGTCCTGATTTAATGGAGCATCCAACAATTTTGCTTTAACATGACCAGGCAGAGATTGCTCCTTAAGCCAAGCATGCCTTCTAAGCACAGACCCAGTAACAGCAGCCCTGCAGGAGGCCTCTAAAGAATCAAAACCACATTGCAAAGTATGTTTTCCAACTTGTTCAGCAGAATGCAATAAATCCTGTAAATCTTTATTTTCCACACAGTCAGAAATAATCATTTTCTGTTTAAGCAGTCCAATAATATGCTGTTGATATTTTAACATATGAAATTGGCAGTTTAAAGCCCTGATTGCCAAGGTTGCAGAAGTATAAGCCTTTTTAACCCATCTATCTAGCGCCCTGGAGTCTCTAGCAGAAGGGGTAGGATTTTTAGCAGTAGAAGCCTTAATGCCCTTGGGCTCCTGAGAAATGGTTTCTGGATCCGCAACAGGATTTTTGAAAAGGAACTTGTGGGACTAAGGAACCCTGTAGTATCCGTTAGGTTTACCAGGAGCCAGAGGCAGAGAAACAGGGGCCATACTGGATTCCGAAAACACATCAACAATGTCTAGTACAGCAGGTATAGCCAAAGGCCTATGCTGAGGTAGAAGAAGGAAATCCCTAAGCCTCTTTTTTGAATCAGAAATTTCCTGACTTTCCCAGTGGAAATGTTCCCTTAAGGTATGTAAATTTTCCCCAAAAGAAAAGTCCTGGGGGGGGCAGAGGGAATGGAATCCTCTGCATCAGAATCCTCATAAGTATGGACAAATCCATGTCATTAGAAGAGTCAGAAGAAACAGAGTCCTGATCAGAAGATTCATAGTCAAGCTCAGCCCTAGGCCTCTTAAAAGGGGGTGGTTGACTACACTTAGAATAATTAGATCTTCAGCCATTTTGATCATTTGTTTTTTAGGCATAGAGGCCTGAACATGTGGCCTGGGCGTTTAGACACAGATTGAGATTTAGGCCTTAGTATTGAAGGTGGAGACGGTTTAATATGCAAGTCTGTAGGCCTGAATACACCCTCAGAAGCTGGTGCCTGCACAACGGCTCCGGACCCATCCAAGGCAGAGACATCCACGGGTTCCATAGGGGAAGCATCTCGCGGCATACAGGACTCTGAATGGGTCTCAGTAGAGGCCTGCGAATCAAAAGCAGTGGGTATCAGGGGCTGCAAAAGCACCTCACTGAGTACCGGCAAACTGGCGACTGGCTTAGGAGAAGCGTCATCAGTTTTGGACCTCGGTGGCCTGTCTCTGTCTATCTTTGCGTTATTTCGAAATCTCAGTAGTCAGATGGCTAACAGACGAGAGTTCTGGATAATTAAACCGAGAACCAAAATATTTAGAGGCAAAAATGCACTGATGACGGATAGTGCGCTGATTAAATAAAGCACAAAACCTACAGCAAGGTACGTCGTGGTCAGGGCCTAGGCAAGGAATACAGTGCAAATGAAAATCTTTATGAGGTATTTGCTTTCCACAAGTAATGCAATTATTAACTTATACTGACATCGGTAAGGAGCAAGAAAAAAAGTTTCCCCAACAGGGTACTTAGCTTTAATTGAAGACTTTGGTTCTGAAACTCAAAAACGAAAATTTCAGGAGTCAGTTGACTGGCACTTGCGAACTGCATCTGGCACCACATGGCAAGGCTGATGTAATGGCGTTGGCTGCATGTTTTATACCCCCAATGACCTGACGTCCTGGAAGAAGGGACAGCAACTGATGCAGGACCCAAGACTTTGTTAATCAGGCCGACTGAGGGCAACCTACCAGCAGATTACCCAAATGTAATGACTGCAACAGTGAAACACGAAGAACATCAAGTAGGGATCTGTAGGCTGCCAGAGCGTGCTGCACAGCTAGCATCTCTTTTTGGTTGATGTGCAGATGAATTTGACTTGGACTCCAGTGGCCCTGAATGCACTTGCCGTCCATGTGTGCCCCCCAGGCATAGTCTGATGCCTCTGTGGTTAGGGTCTGGACGGCATGGGGTTGAGTAAAGAGCAGTCCCTTGTTGTGGTTGCATGCTGCTGCCCACCAAAAAAACTGTCCTTAGACAGGGTATGATAGGAATGATGGTTTCCAGGTCCTAAGAATGTTGGCAACAAAGACTTTTTAAATACCACTGAAGTTTCCTCATATGCAGTCTGACATAAGGAATTAGTAGGATGCATGAGGCCATGAACCCTAGGGCCTGTAGGATTTTTCTTGCGGATAGCTGGGTTCTGGTAGCCATTACAGTAAAACAGTCTGTCAGATAGGCTTGTTTTTCTGGAGAAGGGTATGCCATCTGGGATGCTTTGTCCAAGCTTGGTCCCAGGAATACAATCTTTTCATTGATGGTGTACCCCAGGGAGGTTAGAAGGTTTTTTTTACAAATGTCAGATGCCGCAACAGCAATTTCAGACTGTCTGCTTGAATCAGGCAATAGTCCAAGTACAGGTAAATTTGAATATTTCTGTCTGCAGTAAGTAATGGCTGGGGCCAGGCATTTTGTGAATACTCTGGGAGCAGTGGCTAAGCCAAAGGGAAGTGCAGAGAACTGATAATGCACAGATCCTGCCCTGAAACGTAGGAATTTCCTGCATGACTCCCTTATACGGATATGCAGATAGGCTTCTTTTAAGTCTAGAGTGGCTAACCAGGTATCTTTGGCTAGCACAGGTAGAAGCTGCTGCAGGGTGAGCAATTTGAATTTTGGTACCACCAGGAAGGTGTTGAGAATTGAACGATCTAGGATTGGGTGCCAAGTGCCCTCCTTTCTGGGTACTAGGAAAAGTCTGGAATAGAATCCTTGACCTATCTTTTCCACAGGAACAGGCTGAATCGCCCTTAAAGATAGCAGGGATTGAACTTGGTTTTGTGCCTCTGCCCACTGGCTTGAAGGTAGGTCAGGGAACCCTGTTGGGGTTGGCAGTGAATGTAAGTAGAATTTGTACCCCTGGGATACAATGTTGAGGACCCATTGGTCTTTGGTGATGGAAATCCAGTTTTTTGCATGAAGGGCAAGTTTTCCTCCTAGGGGCACAAGCAGTTGGGCAGAGGTGGGGAGTGCAGTAGAGAAGTCATGGAGAATTTTTTCCATAAGGGGGTGGCTTAGCACTCCCTGCATTAGAGGTGGAGGCACTCCATTGTTTAGATCTCTGCATACCCGGAGACTGTAGTCTGGGGGGGGGGTGTCTGTCTCCCCTGGGTCTAGTTTGAGATGGCCCTGAGGGGGCTGGAGAGGACCAATGTTTTGAAGGGCAATGCCTACTGAATTTAGGAGGCTCTACTTGCAAAAATTCTTTGACTGTCTGCATAGATTTAACTTTTTCTTCCATCTTTTTAAGAACCTCTTCTGCTTTGGTGCCAAACAGATTGTCCTTGTTCAAAGGAGCATCTAGTAACTTTGATTTGACATGGTCTGGCAAGGTCTGCTCCTTAAGCCAGGCATGCCTTCTCAGTACAGAACTAGTGACTGCTGCCCTGCAAGATGCTTCTAGGGAGTCAAAGCCATACTGCAATGTATGCTTGCTGACTTGGCTTGCAGAATGCACAAGCTCTTGCAATTCTTTATTTTCTGCACAGTCTGTAGAGGTAGATATTTTTTGCTTAGGTTCTATAACATGTTGTTGGTACTTCAGCATGTGAAATTGACAATTCAAAGCCCTAATGGTGAGAGTTGCAGAGGTATATACTTTCTTACCCAATCTGTCCAAAGCTCTGGAATCCCTGTCCGAAGGGGTTGGGATTCTTAGCTGTAGTTGCTTTGATATCTTTAGGCCCCTGGGAGATGACCTCTGGGTCAGCAGTAGGATTTTTGAAAAAGAATTAGAGAGAGTCAGGTACTCTGTAGTACTCGTCTGGTTTCCTAGGAGCAGGGGGTAAAGTATCAGGAGTTAAACTGGATTCCATAAAGACATCACCCATAACATCCAGGACTGTGGTAATGCTAAAGGCCTATGTTGTGGCAAATCTGGAAATTCTCAGAGTCTCTTTTTGGATTGAGGATAATCTTGGCATTCCCAATGGAAATGCTCTCTTAAAAGTATATAGGGTTTCACCAAAAGAAAAGTCCTCCGGAGGAGAGGCAGAGGGAATGGATTCCTCTGCATCCAAATCCTCATAAGCAGATAAGGGCATGTCTTCATAATCAGATGCCTCAGAGTCGGACTCTGTCTGTTCAGGCTGCTGGGGACTGGTCTCTTTTCCTCTTAGTAGGGGAAGGCTGGCTTCCCCTAATCAGCATAATAAGGTTTTCTGCCATTTTAAGAATTTGATGTTGTGGCAAGGGAGCAGGTGCATGTGCTTGGGTCTTCGGTTTTCTAGGCATAGCTCGTACTCTTGGACTTAGAAACTCTGTAGTTTTAGACAGAACTGAAGATGCGAAGGAAGTCTGTTTGTGTCGAACATTGGTAATGTGAAGTACTTCCTCAGAAGCCAGTGCCTGCTCAGTGGCTCCGGACCCATCCAAGGTAGAGACATCCACAGGTTCCATAGTTGGAAGAGTCTTGCGGCATACCGGACTCCAAACGGGTCTAAGTAGAGGCCTACGAATCCATTGAAGCGGACTTCAGGGGGTGCAAAAGCGTCTCACTAGCGACTAGCTTAATGGTAGAGTCGTCAGCAGCTTTGGACCTGTGCGGTCTGTCTCTGTCTTTATCCTTACGTTTTTTCGGAATATCTGTAGTCTGATGGCATACCAAAACCATTTTGGAATACGGAGATAGAGAACTAAAGTATTTAGCGACAAAAAGGCCCAACGACGGACGTTGAACAAGGCACAAAACAGACAGCGAGTTATGTCATGGTCTGGGCCTAAACAGGTGACGCAGTAAGAATGAAAATCTCGGTGTGATATTTGCTTTCCACAGGTAAGACAATTGTTAACTTTTTCTGACATCGGTTAGAGCAAGAAAAAAGGATCCCCAATGGGGTACTTAGCTATAAAAGACTTCAGGATGTTTCAATTCGTAAACTAAAACCTCAGGTAGCGGCCGACCAGCACTCGTGCGAACTGCTTCTGCTATGGGCTCCTCAGCAAGAAAGACTGATGTAATGGCGTCGGCTGCCTGTTTTTATACCCCTGATGACTGGACATCAGTCCTAGATCGACAGCAACCGACACAGAAATACTAAGTCTCTGGTATTCGGGCAGGCTGAGGACTACCTGCAGCCAGCTATTCCAAGTGTGATGACTGCAACAGGGAAACACAAAGAACATCAGGCAAATAGATGTGTGATCCAGCTAGTAAAACCAAACATCTTTAATAATGTGAATGATAGTCACATTGTACAGGGATCTGTAGACATGACAAGAACTTTTAGAACTGCAAATCACTCACTTTTACTCAAAGTAGGAAAAAAAGTTTGGAAATAATACCTCTGCGGTTTAAAAGCAAAATAGAAACTTCTGGGGTATCTTCCAATAACACATTCAAGAACTTGGTACCCTCAATTATTCCGGGGTCAGTTCTCAAATCACTTCTCTTCCCCTTCTTTATTAATGACAAGCACAGAACCTGTCCACCATCAATATAGCAATATGCACTGATATCCTATTTATGGACTTTAAATTCATCACCAATCTTGAACACACTCAAGATGTTTCACTGCCCTACGCAATTGGACTGAAACTTCTAGTTAATCCTAGGGAATATAGCGTTGCACTATTTAGATCATGACTAGGAATAAACAAACTTCCACTGATGAAATAAAAACAAAAATGAAAAAAAAATCTTCGTCCCCAACGTCACAGAAAGTACAGTTGTGTACCTACCATAAATGCAGATGTTAGAGTGTATTCACGGTTGCAGTCATTACTCTTGGGTTATCCTGCTGGCAGGCTACGCTCAGTCGGACAGAATTCCAAAGTCTAGGTCCGGCATTGGTTGCTGTCACCTCTTCCCTGACATCAGTGCTCCAGGAGTATAAAAGATGCAGCCGACGCCATTTTCTTCAGTTTTTCTTGCCCCAGATGTCAGGTGCCCCCAAATTGGTAGGCTGAAAATATGCCAATAAAAATGCATGCACAAAAATAACATTTCCTTCATCTGCAAGCAAATACACCAAATAGGTTGTATAGGATAGATAGGTGCAGATAAGTCCCAGCAAAGAAAAGAGGGATGGTGGGTGGGTAACCTGGACTGCAACAGTGAATACACTCTAACATCTACATTTATAGTAGGTACACAACTGTACTATGTTCATCATGTTTCACTGTTGCAGTCATTACTCTTGGGTTGAATCCCAAAGCTGAGGAAGGGTGGCTCGGCTAAATAGGGTTAGGAGAGGATATGAGGCCCTGCAGAACTGCAGTGGCAAAGCCTGCTCTGGACTTAGAGTAAAGAGGTAAGTGGTAGTGCTTTGTGAAGGTGTGCACTGAACTCCAAGTTGCAGCCTCTAAGATATCTTTGGTTGGTACTCCTCTGAGGAAGGCGGCTGAAGTGGCTGCTGCTCTGGTGGAATGTGTCATGTTGAAAATAGCAGAAATGGATGCAATGGCCTATCCATTTAGAAATAGTCTGTTTTGAGATAGCCTTTCCTTGCGATCCTGCAGCATATAGTTGCTCAGTCTTTCTGAAAGCTTCAGTTCTGTCCAAGAAGAAGCGTAACTGCCTGTGTATGTCCAAAGAATGCAGAATTTTCTCACCCTTGTTCTGTGGATTAGGATAAAAGGTAGGCAAGTGAATGGTTTGGTTAAGGGCCACACTGGACACCACTTTAGGCATAAATGTAGGGTTTGTCCTCAGAGAAACCCTGTCTGGATGAAAAATGATGAAAGGTTCGACAGTCATGAGTGCTTGTAACTCAGACTCACCTTGCAGAGGTTATTGCTAGGAGCAGAGCTGTTTTCCAGGATACGAATTTTATATCTGCTGTTGATGCTGGCTCGAAAGGAGGCAGTGTGAATTTTTCCAAAACATAATTGAGGTCCCAGGCCAAAATTGGTGCTCTCCTTGGAGGTCTAATGTTTTTGGCCCCTCTGAGGTACTGCCTTATTAAAGGATGAGAAAAAAGATAGGTGGTTCCATATTGTAATGGGCTGAAATGGCAGAGGCATGAATCTTAATTGATGAGAAAGAAAGGCCTTTGGTTCAGCATCTCAGTTAGGTATTGCAAAATCTGAGGGATATTTGCTACACATGTGTCACTGCCTTGTTCCTGGTTCCAAGCACAGAATCTCTTCCATTTTTCTGCATAAGATTTTCTGGTACTGGGCCTCCTGGCCTCCAAGATAACATCCATAACAGCTTTTGAAAGAGGAGTGTTCTGAATGGCTACATTATCCTCCATGCTGCCAGATTTAAGGTTCTGAGTTGGCTGTGCAGGATCTGATCATTTTGTTGGGTCAGTAAGTGAGAAGTTTGAGGCAATATCCATGCTGGACCTAGACAAGCTCTTTAGGATTGGGTACCAGTGCTGGCGCGGCCATTCTGGTGCAATCAGTATCATTTTTGGCTTCTCTTGTCTGACCTTTAGGAGTACCCTGGGAAGGAGAGGCAGTGGGGGAAAAGCATATACCATAAGAATTTTCCAGCTGAAGGACAGGGCGTCCACTTTCCATGCTTGCTTGTGATAAATCCTTGTGCAAAATCTTTGCAATTGGCAGTTGTGAGGGGAGGCAAATAGATCTATGTCTGGGCATCCCCATTTCCTTATAATCATGCTGAAGACTTGTGGGCCCAGTTTCCATTTGTGGGGATCCATGAGCTTTCTGCTTAGTTCGTCTGCCAGAGTATTTGTTTTTCCTGGCAGGAATTGTGCTTGCAGGTGAACTTGAAAAGCCAATATTGTGTCCCATTAGGTCATTGCTGGTCTGCAGAGGGGGTAGGAATGTGCACCTCCCTGCTTGCTTATGTACCACATGACCGCAGTATTGTCTGTCTATCAGTAACTATCCTGGATGAAGCAAGTCCTTGAAAGCTGTCAGGGCATTTTGAACAGCCAGCATCTCTTTTTGATTGATGTGAAGATGCATCTGGGTTGCAAGCTATGTGCCCTGAATACATTTTCCTGCCATATGGGCCCCCCAGGCATAATTTGATGCATCCGTTGTCAGTGTCTGTCTGTCTGTGGATAATCTGAATGGCAGTCCCTTGTTGTGGTGACAGGCTTCTGCCCACCATCGAAACTCCTGTTGCAGGCAGGGAATGAGTGCAATTACTGTCTTCAGATTGTGGCAATGCTGAGTCCAAACACTTTTTAAGATACCATTGTAGTTTCCTCATATGCAGTCTGGCATATGGAATTAGTAGAATGCAAGATGCCATGAAAACCAAGGCCTGCAGGATTTCTCTTGCAGATACGTGGGTTTTTATTGCCAATTTCTTTAAGTAAGTAGTCAGTTGCTTTTGTTTGTCTGGCGTGAGATAAGCCATCTGGGCAGTTGTAGTTAAGCTTGCACCCAGGAATATTAGCTCTTGAGAGGGCACTAGTTTTGATTTCTTTTCGTTTACTGTGTACCCTAGGCCAATTAGTAATCTTTTTACAAACGCCAGATGCTACAGAAGAATGTCTTTGTTCTCTGCTTGAATTAGGCAGTCATCCAAGTAGGGATATATTTGAATTCCTTTTTGTCTGCAAAACGCAATTACTGGTGCCAGGCATTTTGTGAAGACCCTGGGCGTAGTAAATAAGCCAAAGGGCAGTGCAGAGAATTGGTAATGCATTGAGCCAGCTATGAATCTGAGGTATCTTCTGCAAGATTATCTGATTGGGACATGCAGGTATGCCTCTTAGGTCCAAAGTTATGAGCCAAGCCTTCTTGCCCAGCATGGGCAGTAGCTGCTGTAGAGTCAACATCTTGAATTATTCTATTTAGTATAGACAGGTCCAGTATTGGTCTCCAGGTTTTGTCCTTTCTGGGTACTAGAAAGAGTCTGGAGTAAAATCCTTGCCCCTGCTCTTGTTGTGGTACTTGCTGAATGGCCCTCATTTCCATGAAGGCTGTAATTTGTTTTTGTGCCTCTGCCCATTGATTGTGTGGCAGGTCTGGCATACCTTTTGACCTTGGTAGGGTATGAAAATGGAACCTGTAGCCTTGGGACACTATGTTCAGGACCCATTTGTCTTGGGTAACCATCTGCCAATTTGATGAAAAAGTGCTAGTTTTCCCCCTAAGGGGGCTGCCAAAAGAAAAGTGCTTGGATCTGGTACAGGAAAGTCATTGGGACCGTTTCCTGTAAGGTTGTGATTTGTCTTCTCTGCTTTTGGAGGTAGGAGCACCCCATTGTTTAGGCCTGTATGAGCCTTGGGGCGGAGATCTGCCTATGGGATGCCTGTATCTGACTCTTTGTGGTCTGTCTGATACTGGAAAGGATCAATTATTAGAGGGCCAGTTCCTGCTAAACATGGGTGGCTGTACCTATAAGAAACCCTTGACTGTCTGCATGGATTTTGCTTTATCCTCCATTTTTTCAACACCTCTTCTGCTTTAGTACCAAACAAAGTATCATGCTGTAATGGTGCATCTAATAATTTTGCTTTAACATAATCAGGGAGATTCTGTTCCTTTAACCCAGCATGCCTCCTAATAACAGAACCTGTAACAGCGGCCCTACAAGAGCCCTCCAGTGAATCATAACCACATTGCAAAGTATGCTTTCCCACTTGTTCAGCTGCATGCAATAAATCCTGCAATTCCTTGTTCTCTGAACTTTCAGTATTTGTCAACATTTTCTGTTTAAGCAGTGACATTAAATATTGCTGATATTTAAGCATATGAAACTAACAATTTAAAGCCCTTACAGCCAGGTATCAGAAGTGTAGATTTTTTTTCCCCATCTGTCTAGTGCCCTAGAATCCCTATTAGAGGGGACAGGTTTTTTTGCAGTGGAAGCTTTAACCCCCCCCTTTGGGACCCTGAGATATAGTTTCTGGGTCAGCAGCAGGGTTTTTATATAGGAATTTATGAGAATCTGGGACCCTATAGTATCTGTCTGGCTTAGCAGGTGCAGGGGGAGTCAGGGGACAGGCCGGACTCTGAAAATACATCATCCACATTGTCCACAATGGGTGGAATAGCAAGGGGTCTGTGCTGAGGAAGTAGCAGAAAGTCTCTGAGCCTTTTCTTAGATTCAGAATAATCTTGGCTCTCCCAGTGGAAATGCTCTCTCATGGTATGCAGAGTTTCCTCAAAAGAATAATCCCTCAGGAGGAGAGGCTGAAGGAATGGATTCTTCAGCATCAGAATCCTCATAGGGAAGCATGGAGTAATCCCTTTTCAGAAGAGGAATCAGAGGAAATAGAAACCTTATCAGAAGAATCATATTCTGTCTCTTGCCTAGGCCTCTTATCAGGAGGGGGATGGGAGCCCCTGATCAAACTAATTAGGTCTTCGGCCATTTTGAGCATCTGTTTTTTAGGCATGAAGTCTGAGAAGGAGAATGCTGTACTTGTTTTGTTGTTTTTAGAGCTGCTTTAGTCTTAGTCTTTGAAGCTGAAGATGGCTTAATATATAGTTGTGTAGGTCTGAAGACACCCTCAGAAGCCGATGCCTGCTCAGCAACTCCAGACCCATCTGAGGGAATGATTTCCGAGGGTCCAATACCTTGAGTTTCCAGAGGCCCAGTCGGCTCCACGTGGGAGTTGGAAGTGGCCTGTGGCTCTGAGGTAGCGGGCGCCAGGGGCTGCAAAAGTGTCTCACTAAGAACCAGCGATCGGCCTAGCAGACGCTTCGTCGTCGGTTTTGGACCTTGGATGCCTATCCTTTTCCTTATCCTTGCATTTTTTGTAAACTCTGGTTGTCGGCTGGTCCGACGGCATTATATAATTAAATCTTCGGCCAAAGTAATGAAATGCAAAAGCGAACAGACGCTTAATAGTGCGTTGGTTAAATCTAGCACAAAACTGACAGCTAGCAACTTTGTGGTCAGGGCCTAGGCAAGGAATACAGTAAGAGTGAAAATCCTTATGAGGTATTTGCTTCCCACAAGAAATACAATTGTTAACTTTTTCTGACATCGGTCTGGAGCAAGAAAAAGTTTCTAGCGGGGTACTTGGCTTTAATGAAGACTTCGGTTCTGAAATTTGGATTTGAAAATCTCAGGAGTCGGCCGACCGGCACTTGCGAACTGCTTTTGCTTCGGGCACTGCACGGCAAGAAAGACTGAAGAAAATGGCATTGGCCGCATCTTTTATACCCCTGGCGCACTGACGTCAGGGAAGAGGTGACAGCAACCAACGCCGGACCTAGACTTTGGAATTCTGGCCGACTGAAGGTAGCCTGCCAGCAGGATAACCCAAGAGTAATGACTGCAACAGTGAAACACTATGATCATCAAAGACACACTTAAGATCCCACCCAAGGCTTTGCACCACATACTAAAAAGGCAGTTCAAAAATATTTGCCCAGCTAAAATTATGTTGCAATATCTCCAGTCCTCTCACTCCATTTGCATATAGTGCCCTAGCAGGAAATGTTCTTGCCTCCAAAATTGAGTAAGGTCTTCCCACAACAACTCTTCACTCTAATTCCAACACACAAGATACAAAAGCCTAACAACAAAATACATAGATTTGTCATACTCGCTGATGACAACATTCACCACTGCAATATTCTGAGACACTTCAACTGGCTGTTAGTAGATACCAGCGTTACACTTGCTGTCAGTGCTATGCTATTCAAAAATAAACTATGTTAAATGTCTACCTCTAAAAAGTTACCCATCATACAACAAGACATATTCCCTTCTAGATAACCAGGAAGCATTAAGATCTCACTTTAAAACAATCACGGTGAAAAAAGCATACACTAAAGCTGGGTGCAGGCACATGGAATCATCTTTTAATACTATGATGATGGCTTTTAAAGGTAAACCCTGACTCAATAAAGGCACCTATTCATGCTTCCATTTCTCTGGACAAATTACCCCACTACTTCCATCTAATGAATTTCGCATGTCATTGTTATATTATGCCATTACTTATCAATGTAGTAAACATGCACATTTTGATGTTTTAAGCTATATGCATCTTTACTTCACTTGTTTAATCTCTAACCATAATCTGGATAATTTGATTTGTCTTGATTGTTTATTCTGAATAATGCACATCTATTTTTTTTTTTTAACCTTTTTTGGGGTCGGGGTTGTGGATGAAAAGGATCAAATGACCAGCCCAACTTACCCAGTCATCACAATGCAATAAATACTCTAGATGTGAAGTCGTCGTTGTTACCACCACCATCTCATGAACCTATTATATTTTGTCATCACTCTTGCAAAAAATTATTGCTGTCTCACTGGTTAATTACTTTAAATAACGAAGGATCCCATCAGGCAATGCTTTTTCATTCCCCGTTACAGAGGATGAATAATTGAGGCTTTCCCCACCCCAAGTTAGGACTTTTGTTGTCAACAAATGTTCCAAAAAAAAACTGACACCACCATATTGTCTATGCAACAGGCCAAACCTTAAGTGATTAAAGACTATACTAAATAAAAACTGCAAATATGTTACCTTGTCAATTAGGTTGCAACTTTTACCATCCTAGGGGCATAGTCTGCTTAACCAATACTATTAAGGAACTTTTTTCTTTAATGAAAGTTGTGCAATAAGCAGCTACTCATCAACTCTTAAGAAAAATGCAGGGCTAGTTTCCACTTCATAAACATCAAAATAGCTAAACCAAGAATTATCATGCCAAAGAAATTTGTGAATCTAATCTTCTGGGGAACCAGAACATGCTGTATGGAGTCAAGTGAAACAAACAGCAGTACAAATCAGACAGACATCGTTTTCCCAAGAACCGTCTAGAATAGTACATTTGGCCCTTTCTGCCAAATAAATTTAAAAAAAAAAAAAAATCGCTATGCCCAATTAATGGAAACAAATAAGCAGCTCTTTGGGTGCACAACCAGTGCAAATACTGAATGATCTGGACAACTCAAACAATAATGAATGAGCCACAACTCTTGCTCATATCAAGTTCAGTGTTTTTTTTCAAATATACACATAGTTGCAGACAAACTCTCTACTTCAGTATTAAGGATTAGAAGTATCCCATTTAAACACCCTACTCGCCCAATGTGATGTTAAATGACTTGCTAAAGTGGAAATTTGATTAAAAAAGTCTGGGTGCAGTAACATACTACCCAAAGAGGGAAAGCTACTGACAAGTATACATACACTGCATCACAAAACAGAAATGGTTTCATGCAACTAAAAATCATTAATATGTCTAAATCTGGTATTATATACCAGCATTGCATTACCTTGTTTCCCATTCTCTTCCCACAAGATTGATGACGACATTAGAATGGGCTAGTGCTCGCTGGATGGATTCTTTATCACGAGCATCCCAGTCCTAGCAGAAAGTACAAACATCTCAGAGTTAGAAACAGTTAATAATCAAGAGAAGAATCCATGTATGCAAACAGTGAGCGGTAGAGAGACAAACATATATCATAATCATTGAAAGCAGAAAAAGGTGAAACCATATTCCACAAGAATGTACATGAAAACATAAGCCTCGAACACTGTAGCTGACAGTATGTACAAATATGGAACAAATGTACTATGGCTAAACAAAGAATCAACTTCCACTAAATCACAATTAAAATGTACACTGTAGGAAACGCCATAAAAATACTTAATGGTGAAAAGAAAAGCCTAGTGGCTGGTTTTCACGTATATGGCAAATCATCTCTAAGAATGCAGCAAGACTGATATACTTGTCCCCATCTCTGTCTCACAGGGATCTAAACCCTGCCTGCCAGCCCCTCCCACACATTCAGAGATTGGTCAGTCTTTCAACTGCTAGAAGATACAGGCAGTGGAAGGTGGAATGAGGGGGGGGTATGCTGGCTTGCTCATCCTAGGGAAGGGAATTAGTGGTTCCAATAGGTCTATCTACATGCAACAAATGGCCGTAAGACTGGGGGTGGGGGGGGGTGGGGGTGGATGCAGGCTTGGAAATTCCAAGCTAGTGATGACAGCTCTCAAGAAGTGAGTGAGTGGGAGGAGATGAAGGTGAAAAGGAGGGCAATGGATGATCCTGCCGAGAAACAGGTGCCCATGTAGGCTACCATGTGCCGAGGCAGGACCATAACAGCAGCACCCCTCATGCCATAGACTGCTCTCACCCCAGTGATGGACAGTGAATGGGCAGTGATGTCACTTAATGGTTCACAGGGACAGAGACAAAAAGACAATGGGAAAACAACGATACATTGGTAACTGTGAAACATTTTACAATACAGTAGCAGATGGAACACACTGAATACATGAACTGCAAAAACTTGTGAAAATAAAATAGCAAAGATTACTAGGTATCATCCAACATCAACTGATAAAGAAGCAAGAGCAGCAGATATGGTATGGAGGACAAGAGTGAAAAAAATTAACTATTAAAGCTATCACAGCTTGTGACTTGTGTACTTAACAGGAATACAATGAAAATATGTTAGCAGAACTGCAGCAAAGTAGAAGATACCCAGATAGTTCCGCCAGTACTCCAGTAACCAGGCTACTATAAAAATAAGCTCTAAACATATTTAAATGTTCTACCAACAAAGCAAAAGAATCACAGAATAAAGCAATTCTGGGTACAATGTAGGCACGGATAGTCACACTCCTGACATATGCTGAAGCAATATGAAGTTCACAAACTTCAAATATTTCCTGGCTTAGGAATGAAAGTCCACTGAGTATCTACTGATCTCTTTTCCTGGATATACGAGAAGGAATTTAAAATAATAAATTTGGCACTCCGACAGGAACTCTCCAATGCTCCCCCCTCCAATAAGACTTCAGAAGGTTCCCTTCCCCAGCAAGGACTAACACGGTCCTCATGACAATTTGCTGAGAATCTTAATTAAAATTAAACTGCCTACTTGCCAATTTACTTTTATTATTCTGCCTCAAACCACCACTAATGAATGTTGCTATTCTGTGTTCAACCACTAACATGCTCCTTACCCAAGCTAGCCTGTACTGGAAATGTGTGGGTGCCTCCTCCACTAAACAATAAGGAAGAAACCTAAATCAATAGATAAACTTCTCTCTATCCAGAGAGAGAGAAGGAACCTGAAAGATCTTTCTGCAAGCCATATCCTACTCACAGATGCTGTCTGGTCAGTTGTTGCATGGTGGATGCTTTGGACAGGTCACTGAATTAAACTACTGCTCAAATGGCCTCCTGAAATATTTCTCTATACCTCACAGAAGTATGGAACTCAAATGGAAAAATATGACTTTCATCTTTCATTTAGCTCCCAACTCTTATAGCAATGTATTTTCTCCCGCAAGGAGAACCCTGAAAAAAAGTTCCTAGTAGTTCAATTCACAATCTCCATATAATGCTGAGCTCAAGCCAAGTCTGACTCCTAAATACCGCACTTGCTGCAGATCTGAACAGATTTAAAATGATTTAATTTTCCTTATATTCCAATGAGAACTCTTCCGCTATGGGTTCAGACTAGTAACTAATGTGACCGATACATAACCATTTATAACAGCAAAGTCAAAGTCTGGAAGATCCAGAAAATTATTCTCAGAGCATCAGTTTCACTGTCAATACAGAAGCAAAATAACCAGACAATCAACAAAATCAGCTGATCCAAACATGAATGAGGGATTTGAAGTGGTGAAAAAGTTATCTGACACAGAGGAAAAAAAGACAAAAGACTAACATTTTAGTTGTAATATCAAGTTCCTGAAAAATGTCCCCTCAAACGGTGAACATGGAAGGGCAGAATACTACGACCCCAAGCTCAGACTGTTACTCAAACTATTTTTCTTTCCTCAGAAACTGCTCAGACCCCCACTCAAAACATCAAGCCAATAGCTGCACGAACAAACTATGGGGAATTCGGCTCTTCCTCCCACAAGGACTCTGCTCTTCATCAGTAAAAAGTTGCCACCATCCTCCTCAGTTCCTCAGATCAAAACCCAAATAAGTATGGTTTTCTTTTCTGACATGCTGATCACTGGGCAAGTGGGGGAAATAATCTTCAGAAAGAAGCAAGTTAGTTAATGGTAAATGGACTCAAGACTCAAAATGAATGGTCTGTTCCGGGACTGAATCTTCATTTCTAATAAAACTAGGGTGGTTTCTGCTCAATTCTGAACTTTCAGAAACACTAGATTCCTCAGGTTAATATTACTGATCAGCCTTTTTTCACAATCTAATTTACTCTGGGATACTCAGAAATCTTTATACATGAAGTATATACTCACCATGCGGGAAACAGCAATAATTATGCTCGGTCGGGTTACAAACACTGCAGCTCAAGATAAAAATTTACTTAAAAGGAAACATTTTGGCTATACACCTCCCACTGCTAGATCCAAAGCTCAAAATTTTTTTTACTTGAACTCAAACATCACACAGAGACAAACAGTTAAGGTTTCACTTAAGAATCCTGAAATATCACAATCCTGAACTTTATAATCCGGAACCCAAAATCCTAAAAACTCAAAATCCTGAATCACAAAATACTGAAAATACACAGGACACAAAGAATGACAATATTTCAGTACAAGGACACAGAGGAATACAAGACAAAGCATAGCACCTTTCACCGTACTCGCTCTTGTAAGACACTCCCAGAAAACCAGGAACGGAAAAAAAATTTAAATGCACCCTTCATTTATCCGAGAAGTATAGTATGCTATGCTAAATCTGTTCAACTTTCAAAACACACACCAAAATGCTTGTAGTAGAACAGAACCACAATGAACAAAAACAACAAAAAAATCCAGCACCCAGCCTAGTGGCAAACAAGCAAGGTGTCCATTTCTGCAGTAATTTTAAGAATGAGCAGAGATTATCTGCAAAGCAATATTTATATATATATATATATATATATATATATATATAAATATATATATATATATATATATATATATATATATATATATATATATATATATATATATATATATATATATATATATATATATATATATATAGATATATACACACATATACATACACACACACACACAGTGGATATAAAAAGTGTACAGATATGGAACAAAAATAATACTTAAAATGCCAGGTTTTTGTGATATAAAAAAAATGAGACCTCAACAAATCATTTCAAAACTTTTCCCACCTTTAACGTGACCTATAACTTTCAATTGAAAAACAAATCGGTTAGGGGAAAAATATAAAAAATAAACATACAATACGCTGGTTGCATAAATGTGCACATCCTTAAACTAATAATTGTGTGCACACCCTAATACTGTGTTGAAGCACCTTTTAATTTAATTACAACATTCAGTCTTCTTGGGTACACACCTGCCATCAATTAAAGAGACTCTGATTAACCTCAAATAAAGTACAACTGTCCTAGTAGGGTTTTCCTGACATTTACTCAGTTGCATGCTACAAACAGAAAGTTCACACCAGGGATCATACCAACAGCTCTACTAGATAGGGGCCAAGGGTACTAGCTGCTAGATCAAGGGCCTAGGGAACTAACCAAAGGGGTGGTGAATACAGCACAACGTGGCTGGGCTAATATATGCCTTCGGGCAGATAGCCCAATACCTACCTATGAACCTGTGGTGTGCAGAGAACTTACAAAGCATCAAAGGGATCTCATTGTTGAAAGGTAGCAATCAGGAGAAGGGTACAAAAAAAGTTCCACAGCATTGGATATATCATGGAACACAGTGAAGACCGTCATCAAAAAGTGGCAAAAATATGGGACAACAGTGACATTGCACAGAACTGGACGTCCCTCCAATAATTGATGGACAAAAACTGGTCTGGGAGGCTGCCAAGAGACCTACAGCAACACTGAAGGAGGTGCAGGAATTTCTGTCACGTACTGGTTGTGTACTACATGCGACAGCAATCTCCCTTATGCTCCGTATGTCTGGACTATGGGGGTATGGTTGCAAGACGGAAGCCTTTTATTACACACAAAAGCATCTAGGCCTGGCTAAAATTTGCAAAACAATACATCAAGTCCCCCAAAAGTATGTGGGGAAAATGGTCTGATGAAACCAAGGCTGAACTTTTTGGCCACAATCCAAAAAGTACATTTGGCGCAAAAACATCACCAAATGAACACCATCCCTACAGTGAAGCATGGTGGTGACAGTATCATGCTTTGGGGTTGCTTTGCTTCAGCTGGAACTGGGGCTTTAGTCAATGTGGAGGGAATTATGAACAGTTCCAAATACCAGTCAATTTTGGCCTAAAACCTTCTGGCGTCTGCTAGAAAGCTAAAGATAGAAGAGGAATTTCACCTTTCAACACAATGACTCCAAGCATACATCCAAATCAACAAAAGAATGGCTTCACCAGAAGAAAATTAAAGTTTTGGAATTGCCCAGCCAGAGCCCAAACCTAAATTAAATTAGAAAATCTGTGGGGGTGACCTGAAGAGGGCTGTGCACAAGAGATGCCCTCAAAATCTGAAAGATTTGGAGGGCTTTTGCAAGGAAGACTGGGCAAATATTGCCAAGTCAAGATGTGCCATGCTGATAGACTCCTACCCATGAAGGCTGGATGCTGTACTTAAATCAAAAGGTGCTTCAACAAAGTATTAGTTTAAGGATGTGCACACTTATGCAACCAGTGTATTGTACTTTAATTTTTTTTTTTTCCCCACACAGATCCGTTTGTTTTTCAATTGAATTGTACAGGTTGTAGGTCACATTAAAGGTGGGAAAAGTTTTGAAATTATTTATTGTGGTCTCTTTTTTATATCACAAAAACCTGGCGTTTTAACAGGGGTGTGTAAACTTTTTTATATCTATTGAATATAGATATGGATATATACTTATATATATATATATATATATATATATATATAGTCCAATGTTTGCATCACCTAAGAAACTCGTTACTCAGACTCTTCAAATGCAGCCTTGTTTCCATTTAAAATAAAGAGCTATGTCTGTTAATATCAGCTAAGGAGCAAGACATTTAGAGACAGAATGGGAAGAAGAGTCCAGGAGGGGTACAAAAATACATACTACTCAAAGCAATCATTAAAATGATCATTACGATTTATACCAAAGTTACTCCAAAAAGTGATGTATGTAAATGTATCTAAAACAGGCAGGCTGAACTGTCAGTGCAAACCAACACTGAGGGCATACTCGCGTGTGAAGTGAATAAGGCATACCAAGTTTGCTTTGAACAGAAAAGCTACGTTACAAAAAAAAGTTATGTACTCACCATAACGTTCCATCTGAGTAGTTATACATAATTTTTCTGCAACCTGTGGGTATTCGGATCCATATTGGATCCGAGCTGACAACTTTTTTTCTAGCATCTGTTCCAAGCTCCGAGCTCCTCCCCTACCCATAATGCACTACCATCTCCTACCTTCCCTCAGATCAAGTTTGCTGCAACTAAATACATAAGCAATTCAGCCCAATGAACCAAACCTGTACATAGACAGGACAAGGTCCGGGGGACGAAGGGAGGGAAGGTTGCAGAAAAATGAAGTAGAACTACTCAGATGGAACGTTACGGTGAGTACATAACTTCTTTATCTGAAGTAGTTAAGTTCATTTTATCTGCAACCTGTGGGACAGAGTCCCCAGCTACTCCAATCCTGGGAGGCCTTTATCAAAGGATATTCCTGAGCACCGCAGAGCCAAAGGATGCTCTATCCCAGAAATCAGGTCTAATTTGTAATGGGAAATGAAGGTATGTGAATTGGCCCAGGTCGCTGCTGCACAAATGCCGTCCAAAGGAACCCTAGACCAAAAAGCAGCAGAAGTCGCCATGGACCCAGAGTGAGCTTTAACAATGCCAGGAGAAGATGAACCTTTTGCTTTGTAGACATGCGAAATGCAAAGAGTGATCCATCTGGCTAAAGAAACCTTAGAAATAGCTTTTCCCACAAAGGATTTGGAAAAAGCAATGAACAACTGGTCAGTCTTGTGGAATGATTTTGTTCTATGAAGATAGAAGCGAAGTTGTCTATGAACATCTAACAAATGAAGTTTGTATTCACCCTTGTTTTGGGAATTGGGAAAGAAAACAGGCAGGTTAATGGACTGGTTTATGTTTGCTTCAGATGCCACTTTAGGTAAGAAGGAAGGATTAGTATGGAGATGGACCCTATTCTTATGGATGACCAAATAAGGAAGCAAGGCAGATAGAGCTTGAAGCTCAGAAACCCTCCTAGCAGATGTAATAGTGACTAAGAAAGCGGTCTTCCAGGATAAAAATTTTAAATCCACCGATGCAGCAGGTTTGAATGGAAGAGCCACCAATGCCTGTAGGACAAAGGTATGGTCCCAAGGGGGCATTGAATCCTTGACAGGAGGGTAACAGAAAAGTGCCTTTAAGAAAGGCCTTACACAGCCTAGAAGAGGCTAAGGTGATGTTGTCTTCACAAACATGAAAATTAGAAATGGCTGCCAATTGTACTTTCACTGTGGAGGAGCTAGCTCATTGCTGAAAAATGCCAGACAAGAAATCTAACACCGCTGGAACAGGGGCTGTAAAGGGATCTAGGATTCTCTGTGAGGCCCAAATGGAAAAACGCTTTCATTTACTGCGATAAAGTTTCCTAGTGGAATCTTTAAGAGAAGCCACCAGTATGGATTTTCCCAGGGATGAAAGACCGGGAGTCCTGGCAATCAACGGAACTGGAGCAACCAAGCCGTCAGCTTGAGGCTGCCCAGGTCGGGCAGGCAGACACCTGAAGGATGGGAGATTAGATCCGGGCAGGGATCCAGAACCCACAGAGGAGCTAAGAGAAGAGACCAAAGGAATGGGAACCAAACCTGACTAGGCCAGAACGGGACAATGACGATAACTTTGTACCGCAGTCGGCAAGCTTTCTGAAGAAACTTCGGAATGTGTGGCAATGGTGGGTTAGCATTCAGAAGCCTGGGGGGCCAAGCATGGACTAGAGCATCTCTGGGGGCTTCCCCTGGTGAGGGAATCAGAGTGAAGAACTCGCTGCACTTCACATTTGAAGGAGATGCGCAGAGATCGCAGCAAGGCTGACCCCATGCAAGGAATATCTCCTCCGTTACAGACCATCTCGGAGATCACTCGTACGGCATCAGAATAGCCCGAATCAATCTGTCCGCTAAAATGCCGGAGCGCCCCGGGATGTGCGTTGCCATCAGAAACCGACCGGTGGAGATCACCCACTCCCACACTCTCATGGCCTCACGACATAGGGGATAGGATCTGGTTCCCCCCCTGCTTGTTGATATACCAGACAACCGACATGTTGCCTGACTGAATTGCAATCAATCAGAGAGGAAGAACAGTGTGGAAGGCTTCCAACGCTTAAAGCACTACCCTCATTTCTAGAACATTTATTGCAACTTGGTCTCTGACTGGGACCACATGCCTTGGACTGTCCTCCCCCAAGTGCCCCCCCCCCACCCGAGTTGGGAGGCGTTCGTGGTCACTGTGGCTTGGACTAGAGATGATGCGAAGGGGCGTCCTTCTATAATCTCCGGTGAATTTAACCACCAAAGAAGGGACGTCCTGCAGATGTGACTGATCCTGGCCGGAAATTCCATGGGCAGGTCTAGCCAAGACCATTGAACAGCCAGAGTCCACTGAAGAACCCACATATGAAGGTGCGCACAAGGGCGAATCGATATGGAGGCAGCCATGGAGCCCAGTGCCTGGAGAACCTCGCTCGCCTTTGGAGACTTGAAGTTTGCTATTTGAGCTATGTGGCACTTGAGGTGTAAGATCCTGTCTGGAGTTAAGAATACTTTCATCTGCAAGGTGTCTAGCCGTGCCCCAATGAAGTCTAAAACTTGTACTGGTTGCAACTGGGATTTTTGAACATTGACTGTAATCCCCAATAGATCTGCCAACTGAATGAAGTAGTCTCGGGCCAGACAAAGCAGATGCTTGTTGGGTGCAGCAAAGAGTCTGTTGTCCAGGTAAGGAAATACCTGAATACCCTGAAGCCACAAGTGAGTCGCTACAACTGCCATTACCTTGGTGAACATCCTGGTGGTTGTGGTGAGACTGAAGGGTAGTGCTCTGAACTGAAAGTGACTGGCTCCCAGCCGGAAGCGCAGAAACCTCCTGGAGCTTCTGTGGATCTTGATGTGGTAGTAAGCATCCTGGAGGTCTAACGAGCACATCCAGTTGCACTCTCGGAGATAAGGTAGAATGGACTGTAGGGTGACCATCCGGAATTTCTGTTTGGCTACAGACAGGTTCAAAGTTGACAGGTCTAGAATGGGCCTGAGGTCCCCCGTCTTTTTTGGCACTAAAAAGAACCTCGAGTAGACGCCTGATCCGGACCGGTCGGGGGGGGACCTGTTCGATGGCTCGTTTGAGAAGCAGCTTTGAAACCTCTAGAGCTGCGGCCTAACTGTGAGCAGGTGTAAAGTACAGTTTTGTACCTACCATAAATGTAGATGTCCGAACAGGAATGCATCTGCAGTCCTTACAAATGGGTTGTCCTGTCGTCAGGCAGCCCTTCGGTCGGCCGGATTCCAAAGTCTGGGTCTGGCCTCGGCTGGTGTCGCACTTCACCCGACATCATAGCTGCAGTTCTTCGGGTATAAAGGCATCAGCCGATGCCATTTTCCTCAGTGTTACTTGCCCCAGATGCCAGTTGCCCTCTTGGATAGCTAAATTTTGGATAAATGCCAATGTTTCCAAATGGTAGAAGGCAAACACAAAAAATAAGCATGTATGTACATATATACAAACAAATACACCATAAGAGATCCCCCCCAGCTAGCTATTAGATGGGCAAATACCCTAGGAATACCACAGAGGGAAGGAGGGTGGGTAATCCTGACTGCAGATGCATTCCTGTTCGGACATCTACATTTATGGTAGGTACAAAACTGTACTATGTCCTTCAAGGATGCATCTGCAGTCCTTACAAATGGGTAGAATACCATAGCCAAACTAGGGGAGGAGGAAGAAGAAATTATGGTGTAGTTAGGATCCCTTGCAAAACAGCAGTGGCAAACCCTGCTCGGGATCTAGAGTATAAAGGTAAGTTATAATGCTTGGCAAATGTATGCACGGAGGTCCAAGTAGCAGCCTCTATAATGTCCTTGGTAGCCACTCCTCATAAGAAAGCTGTGGTAGTGGCTGTAGCCCTTGTAGAATGAGGCCTTATGTTCTGTGGAGTTTCCTTTCCATGGTAGGAGTAACAGAATCTGATGCAATTTCCTATCCACTTGGAGATTGTCTGTTTTGAAATTGCTTTTCCTTCCCTTCCTGTTGCATATGCTACCAGAAGCTGGTCAGTTTTACTATTGCTCTTAGTTCTGTCCAGGTAGTAGCGCAACTGTCTATGTACATCCAAAGTATGCAGCAGTCTTTCCCCCCTGTTCTGTGGATTGGGGAAGAAGGTAGGTAGGTGGATAGCCTGGTTTAAAGACACTCTGGATACCACCTTAGGCATAAATGTAGGATTTGTTCTCATGGACACTCTATCTTGATGGAAGATTAGGAAGGGTTGTACTGCCATTAAAGCCTGTAGCTCAGAAACCCTTCTTGCTGAGGTAATTGCCAGCAGAAAAGCAGTTTTCCAGGATAGGTGTTGAAGATCTGCTGTTGCTGCTGGTTCGAAAGGGGTTAGTGTCTACAAATCTAGCTCAAAGTCCAAGTCCCATGCTGGTAATGGTGGTTTCCTAGGAGGTTTTACATTTTAATTCCTCTCAGAAACTGCCTGAGTAGAGGATGCGAGAAGACAGGAGGTTCGAAGCTGTATTCTGCAGAAATAGCTGATGCATGTATCTTGATGGAGGAATAGGACAGGCCTGTATGGAAAAGCTCTGCCAAATACTCCAGGATGTTGGCAATGTCTACCTTTGACACATCTTTTCCCCTTTCAGTACTCCAAATGAGAAACCTTTTCCATTTTCCTGCATAGTTCCTTCTCGTTGAAGGTCTGCGGGCCTCAAGGATAATGTCTTTAACCCTTTGGGATAAATCTGCGTTAGTTGCTCTTATGTAATGTTCCAGGCAGTCAGCTGCAGAGTTTTCAGGTTTGGATGCAGGGTGTTGTAGCCGCTCTGAGTTAACAGCAAAGGAATCAGGGGTAGT
Organism: Protopterus annectens; assembly: GCF_019279795.1. Lineage (NCBI taxonomy): Eukaryota > Metazoa > Chordata > Ceratodontiformes > Protopteridae > Protopterus > Protopterus annectens. The sequence continues at coordinate 157,811,540 of NC_056745.1, forward strand.
GTCCACATTTGCCCCCGAGACATGCTCCTCAGTAATGGGTACAAATGTTGTCTTGGCCAGTCTGGAGCTATCAGAATGATCCTTGGACGTTCCTCTCTGATTTTCAATAGCACCTTGTGCATCAAAGGAAGAGGTGGGAATGCATATGCTGTCAGGCCTTTCCAACTGAAGGATAGAGAGTCCACCTTCCAAGCAAGTGGGTGGTACGTCCTTGTGCAGAATTTCTTGAGCTGGTGATTGAGTGGGGATGCGAATAGGTCTATTTGTGGCAGTCCCCATTTCCTTGTGATGACCTTGAAGATGTCCGGGTGTAGCATCCATTCGTGAGCATCCGAGGTAGTTCTGCTTAATATGTCTGCTAGGATGTTTTCTTTTCCCGGTACAAAAATTGCTTGTAGCTGAATGTTGTAGCTCAGAGCCATATTCCATAGGTCCAGTGCCATCCGGCATAGAGGGTATGAATGAGTGCCTCCCTGTTTGTTGATGTACCACATGACTGTGGTGTTGTCTGTCCTTATCATCAACTGCCCTTCTTGGAGAAATGGTCTGAAATTCTGGATTGCTAGTTTTACTGCCAGCATTTCCTTTTGATTTATGTGCAGGTGCAGCTGATCTGGAGTCCATAAGCCTTGTATGCACTTGTCCAGCATGTGTGTTCCTCAACCGAGGTCTGAGGCGTCCGTTGTGATGGTTTGGCTTGGTTGAATGCTGTGGAAGGGCAAACCTGGGTTTGACTGGCATGCCTGAGCCCACCATAGGAACTCTTGTTTCAGGCATGGGATTAGTGGTATTTTGGTTTCTAGGCTGTGCCTGTGTTGAGACCATAAATTCTTCAGGTACCACTGTAGCTTTCTCATATGCAGTCTGGCATGAGGGACCAGGATTATGCAGGATGCCATGAAGCCCAAGGCCTGCAGTACTTTCCTTGCTGTTAGTTTGTTCTGCTTTGTTAATGCCAAGAAGTAGAGAGGAAGTTGTTCTTGTTTTCTGCAGTTAGGAATGCCATCTGTTTTACTGTGTCCAATTCTGCACCTAAGAAGGTTATTCTTTGGGATGGTATCAGTCTTGATTTTTTTATATTGACTGTATATCCCAGGGCTTGCAGTAAGCAAATGACTCTTTGTAAGTCTTCTGTTAGCTTGTTTTGTTGTCCGCTTGTATCAGGCAGTCGTCCAGGTATGGATATATTTGGATTCCCTGAAGCCTGCAGTGAGTGATTACTGATGCCAGGCATTTCGTGAACACTCTGGGCGCAGTAGATAAGCCAAAGGGCAATGCTGAGAATTGATAATGCTCTGATCCTGCAAGAAATCTGAGGTATCTTCTGCAATTTGGTCGTATGGGGACGTGCAGGTATGCCTCCTTGAGATCTAGAGTCACCAGCCAATACTCCTTGCCCAGCATGGGAAGAAGTTGCTGTAGGGTCAGCATTTTGAATTTTGGAACAATGATGAATGTGTTTAAAGCGGACAGGTCGAGAATAGGCCTCCAATTTTTCTATTTTCTTGGTACCAGGAAGAGTCTGGAGTAAAATCCCTTTCCTTGTTCCATAGATGGTACCCTTTCCACAGCTCTCATCTTTGCTAATTGAGCTATTTGTTTTAGAGCTTCTGTCTTTTGATTTGGTGGTAGGTTTGGCATTCCTCTTTTTCCTGGTAAAGTATGGAAATGAAACCTGTAGCCTTGGTCTATAGTTTGTAAAATCCACTTGTCTCTTGTGATGTAGTGCCAGTTTTTTGAAAATAAGGCTAACTTTCCGCCTAAGGGTGCTGCAATTTGTTCCCTGGTAGGTGCCAGAGCCAAGTCACTGTGATTGTCCTGTTGCAGTGGTAGTAGTTGTGTCTGTGCCTCGCTGGTTGTTACCTTGCCACTGGCGTCCCCTGTAGGCACCTCCTCTGGATTGATTTCTGCCTCTCGAACGCCTATTCCTGCCTCTCTGTGTTTTAGAGGAGTCTGGAAAGGAGCAATTTTTGGAAGGCCAGTTCCTGCTAAACCGTGGAGGCTGAACCTGTAAGAAATCTTTCACTGTTTGTACAGATTTTGCCTTCTCTTCCATTTTCTTCAGTACCTGCTGAGCAGGAGAACCAAATAAACTGACCTTATCCATAGGAGCATCTAATAGTTTTGCTTTAACATGATCCGGCAAGACCTGTTCTTTCAACCATGCATGCCTTCTTATAACTGTGCCAGTCATGGCTGATCTAAAGGAAGCCTCCAGTGCATCATAGCCACATTTTAAAGAATGGTTACTAACCTGCTGAATGTTATGCACCATTTCTAGAACATATTTCTTATCTAAAGAATCATCAGAGGACAGTTTCTTAGTTAACTGATCAAGCATAAACTCCTGGTATTGGATCATATGAAACTGACAGTTCAATGCCCTAGCTGAGAGAGTAGCAGAGGTGTATACTTTTTTACCCCATCTCTCTAAGGACCTGGATTCCCTTTCAGAGGGGAGAGGGTTTTTAACTGAGGTTGAAGCTACTGCCTTAGGCCCCTGGGAGATAGTCTCGGGATCTGCAAAAGGGGCCTTGTATAAATGATGATGTGTGTCCGGGACCCTGTAGAACCTATCGGGCTTAGCAGGGGCTGGAGGCAAAGTGTCAGGAGCAGTGCAAGCATCATTAAATGCATCATCTACAACAGGAAGAACTGGAGGTATAGCTAAAGGCCTATGTTGTGGTAAATGCAAAAAAGTCCTAAGCCTTTTCCTTGAGTCTGAGAAATCTTGCCCCTGCCATTGAAATTGCTCTCTCATGGCATGTAAGGTTTCCCCAAAGGAAAATTCCTCTGGTGGAGAGGCAGAAGGAATCGATTCCTCAGCATCGGAGTCTTCATAAGTAGAAAAAGGAGCCTCTGGATGGTCTGTAATGTCTGAATCATCAGAAGAATCATCTGAGGACACTGGCTCAGGGGGCTCTGCTCTAGGTCTCTTTTCTGGAGGAGGTTGAGAGGCCCTGTCTGGATGAGGTTGGGATCCCCTTATTAAAGAGATGAGATCCTCTGCCAGAGTAAGCATTTGGGAACTGGAGCTGGGCCTGTGAGAGGGGGGCTTAACAGGCACAGACTTAGAAGTTTTGGCTGCTTTAGCCCTGGCAAAGGCCTTTATGGACATGGCTGCAGGCGGCCTAGCAGCACCACGTGCAGGGGTTGAAACATCCAAAGGGATGGTGTCCGATAATTCTTGTGAAACCACAGTAGCAGGTAGAATTTCAGAGGCAGACTCAACCAGGTTAGAAGGGGCCTCAGTAGTAGTCATGGATTCGGCTGAAGTTAGAACCGTTTGCTCGGTTTTGGCCGAAGCCGAGACACTCGCGGTTTGCTTAACTGCGGTTTCGGCCGAAACCACGGACCGCAAGTGTCGGTCCTTTTCTTTGCGTTTCTTAACTTGTGAAGTCGGAGGATCCGACGGCATTATGTACGCAAAATCTGAGCCGAAAAACTGTTCAGAAAACTCCGACCGACATCTAAGCGTCCGTCAGTTGAAAGAAGCACAGGCTAAACAAGCTGCTACGTCGTGGTCTGGGCCTAAACAAGGTAAGCAGTAAGAGTGGAAATCTTTATGAGGTATTTGTTTCCCACAAGTTAAACAGTTATTAACTTTTTCTGACATCGGCTGAGGCAAGAAAGAGTCCCCAACAGGGTACTTAGCTTTTTAGAAGTCTTCGAAGTAGTATTCGGTAGTAGTAATCTCTGGATCTGACCGACCGGCACTTGCGAACAGCTTCTGCTTGAGCCACGCGGCAAGAAAGACTGGGGAAAATGGTGTCGGCTGATGCCTTTATACCCGAAGAACTGCAGCTATGACGTCGGGTGAAGTGCGACACCAGCCGAGGCCAGACCCAGACTTTGGAATCCGGCCGACCGAAGGGCTGCCTGACGACAGGACAACCCATTTGTAAGGACTGCAGATGCATCCTTGAAGGACATCATCCAGAAGGTGTTTTAGAACATTTGGAGGGGCAACAAATGGGATAGTGTAACCTCTGGATATAACCTGTAACATCCAGCGATCTGTCATAATGGACTCCCATGCTGCTGGGTGTAAGGACCATCTCCCCCCGAATGCCTCCAGTGCAGGACAGCCAGGCAACCCCTCAGGGCTGCTGACTGGGTCTATCAGAAAAAAGGTTCCCTAGACCCAAAATTCCCGGGACCCCCTCTACCTCTGGATCCGCGTTGGTCCTGTACCCCTCTGCCTCAGGGGGAATAGTTGTCTTGAGAATCCTGGGAAAACTGAGATTTTCGGAACCACATCTTCTTTTGCCCTCTGACTCCTAGAGAAGGACCGCTGAGGGTTAGAGAAGCAGATCCCAAAGGCAAAGTCTTCCCATCTTTTTCGCTCTGGACAAGTGTGTCACGTACAGGAAGAACTGTCGTAGGGAGCGTTAATAAACAACGCCTTGAAAGGGTCTGTGAACTGACACAACCTGATCCAGGCATCACGGCTCATGGCTATGCCTGTCCCGGCCGCCCTAGCTGCTCCTTCCGTGGCATGGGAAAGGAGCTGCATAGACGTGTTTGAGACTACTTCAGAGTAGACATTTTCGCTGAGAACTGTTTGTCCTGCGGCGATAAGGACTTTGGGGGCGACTCAGCAAATTCCAATGCAAGGTCTCGCTGAAGCCGGGATCACATGTGCCAAATAGTTCAATGCACGGATTGAAAAGGTCGCTGAGGAATAAACACGCTTCCCAAATCTATCCACCGACCTGGACTTCTTGTCTGGGGGGTGGACTGAGGAACTCTCCTGCGCTAGTTCCTTCTTGGTGGCTGCTGCGACCAACAGTGTCAACTGGGGCTCCTTTTGACCAAGGTTGTCTTTCAGAAGGGGGAGACAAAATCTTGTCGGGGCATTTGGGGATGGGCTCTACGGTGTCAGGCTCCTTCCATGCCCGCGTGGTGTTGAGGTCCACCAAGGGGTCCACTGGCAGAGACACCCAGGAAGTAGAAGGGCCCGTGCCAAAGGCCTCCAGGAACACTGACTAATCCCCAGAAGGTTTTGGGGCTGACCAACCTCCTCTCTGGCAGAGGATCTCCATGATTTCTCCAAAGGAGACATCTTCAGGGGGGTGACCTGGGGGAACCTTCTCCTTCATCCAAGTCAGTGTCCGTAGTGAGGGACTCGGGGGAGTCCAAGTGCCTCCTTTTGCACTTGCGCTTACGGTGACCCTCTACAGTGAGACGCTGAAGAAGACTCGCGATCCACAGGGGGTTCCTCAGGGGAAATAACCTGGGGATCCTCTGGCACGGGTTGTCCTCGAGACAGGATGAAGGCAGTCGTCGCCAAATCCAGAGGTGTCTGGGTGGAATCCGAGGGGATGGGCTGGGATCTCAATCCCTGGGAGAGAACCCTCTCCACCACTTCGAAGGCCAAAGGAGAGCTTAACTCCTTGGCACCCAGCAAGGAAGAAGACCTCCCAGATTCCGAAGCTGGGACCGGAGCCAAAGCAAGGGTAGCCTGAGGTCCGAGGAAATGGGTCGGATCCGAAAAAGGTGGAGCCGAAGAATCCATTCCCTCGGGTCAGACTCCCTGTCCACGGCTCCAAGAGTTATTCGCCTCTGCTAGTCGGATCCAAAGAGCTCAAGGTAACAGCCGGAGAAGAGGTTGGGGGAACTGTCGGCGCCAAGCTACCAGCTCTGAAAACTCTCGGATCCAAGAGCCCTGAAGCCAAAGAAGGGATCGGGGAAGAAGAGATGTGACAGAATAAAGGCATGGAGGTCCCCCCTCTGGTGGGAGAGGGGCATGGCAAGACTCCCATCTGTATTTGGGTCCGAATGAATCTCCGCATCATCCTGTCCATGTCCAAGTCTGATAAGCTCAGAGTCTATCGCGAAGAAGCCACCGACTTGGATCTGGCTTGTCTGCGCAGTGAGGGTGAGGAAGGCCTCGGATCCGAAGGTTCCAGCGGCTCCGGTGAAAAACGAGGAGACCGAAGCCGTGGAGAAACTGGCCTCATGGACTTAGAAGACTGACTAAGGAAGAGCTCCCTGTCCGGGGATCTCTTGTGAGGTCTATCCCTTTTCTTGTCCCCATCCTCCTTGTGCCTTTCTCTGTCCGCTACACTGACTGTAGCTTTTTCCTTGCTTGACCCAGCACCAGAAGTGGGAGTTTGAGTCCCTGTCTGGGTGGAAGGCTGAGTACTAGGTACCGAGGCCGTGGCAGATTCCAGCATGGATGCAGGGAGAAGGCCTTTAGCTAGCAATTTGGTCTTCCGATCCCTGAGGGCTGTAGGATTGAATCCAGTGCAGACTGCAGTGCATTGTGTCGACAAATATGACACTCCCACACAAATAACACACAGAGTGTGACCATCAGCCAGGGAGAGCTTATGGACAAACACTGTGCATTTCTTAAATACTGATTTTGTCTGATCAGCCTTGGTCCTGCACCAAACACCACTACCTACAAAATCACCACACACAAAACACACATAGGGGAAGGGCAGGCCTAATGACTACTCTACAGAGTTTTACAACAAAAAGCTTTTTTTTTTTTTTTTTTTTTTTAAACTAACCGACTAACAAGTGGGGGAAGAAGGAAACCACTAAAGTACAGTTTTGTACCTACCATACATGTAGATGTTCGAGTGTACACCCTGCTGCAGTCATCACACTTGGGTTATCCTGTTGTCAGGCGGTCCCGCGGTCGGCCGGAATTCCAAAGTCTTGGTCCGGCGTCAGTTGCCGTCGCTTCTTCCCTGACGTTAGTGCACCAGGGGTATATATAATGCATCAGACGCCATTTTCTTCAGTTTTTCTTGCCCCAGATGTCAGGTACCCCCAAAAAGGTGGTCAGTAATTAGTACCAAATTATGTAATTTTTGCACAAACACAAAATCCCTCCAGCTATAAGCAAATACATCAGGAAGGTATTGTAGAGATTTAGCCAGTTAGATCAGAGGGGATGGAGAGAGGGTAACCTGGACTGCAGCAGGGTGTACACTCGAACATCTACATTTATGGTAGGTACAAAACTGTACTATGTTCATAGTGTTACCCTGCTGCAGCCATCACACTTTGGTAGAATCCCAAAGCTAAGGATGGGTGGAGGAGTTATAGAGTGTTAGAGGAGGCTAGAAGGCCCTGCAGAACTGCAGTGGCGAAGCCAGCCCTAGTCTTAGAGTAGAGTGGTAAGTGATAGTGTTTGGTAAAGGTGTGTACTGAACTCCAAGTTGCAGCTTCCAAAATCTCCTTGGTTGGAACCCCCCCTGAGGAAGGCTGTAGATGTAGATGCTGCCCTGGTAGAATGGTAGCAGGAACTGGTTTTCCATGATGGGTATAGCAGAAACGAATGCAATGTCCTATCCATTTGGAAATGGTTTGTTTTGATATAGCCTTCCCTTGTGAAGATGTAGCATAGGATACAAAGAGCTGGTCAGATTTTCTGAAAGCCTTAGTTTTATCCAAGTAGTAACGAAGTTGCCTGTGAATGTCCAAGGAATACAGGAGTCTTTCTCCTTTGTTCTGTGGATTTGGGAAGAAGGTGGGTAAGTGGATGGTTTGGTTTAAAGCCACACTGGAAACCACCTTAGGCATGAAGGAAGGATTAGTTCGTAGAGAAACTCTGTCTTGATGGAAAATGAGGAAAGGTTCCACTGCCATTAGTGCCTGCAGCTCTGAGACTCTTCTAGCTGAAGTTATTGCTAGCAGCAGGGCAGTCTTCCATGATAGGAACTGTAGATCTGCAGGGAAAGCTGGTTCAAAGGGAGGTAGCGTAAGTTTTTCCAGAACAAAACTGAGGTCCCATGTTGGTGTAGGTGCTCTCCTGGGGGGCCTAATGTTTTTTGCCCCTCTGAGGAACCATCTTAGAAGTGGATGCGAAAATAAGGGTGGATCCGTGTTGTAGTGGGCTGAAATAGCTGATGCATGGATTTTAATGGAAGAAAAAGAAAGTCCTTTGTGTAACATCTCAGTTAAATACTGTACAATCTGAGGCATGTGAGGCTGAAGTGTGTTTTGGCCTTTAGCTTGGTTCCAGGCACAAAACCTTTTCCATTTATCCGAAGAGGCCTTCCTGGTGCTGGGCCTCCTAGCTTCCAGAATAACATCCATAACTGCTTGGGAAAGAAGAGCTGGCTGGATGCTTAGGTGATTTGCCATGCATCCAGATTTAAGGTTTTGAGCTGGCTGTGAAGAATCTGATTGTTTTGCTGTGTGAGCAAATGGGCAATTTGTGGAAAAATCCAAGGTGGGCCCTGGGCCATATTCTTCGATAGTGGGTACCAGTGCTGGCGTGGCCAGTCTGGGGCTATGAGTATCAGTCGTGGTTTCTCCTTTCTGACTTTTAGAAGCACCTTTGTGAGGAGAGACAATGGAGGAAAGGCGTATACTGTCAGGTTTTTCCAACTGAATGAGAGTGCGTCCACTTTCCAAGCTTGATGGTGAAGTGTCCTTGTACAAAATTTGGTTAGTTGATAGTTGTGAGGACTGGCAAACAGGTCTATGTCTGGAAGGCCCCATTTTTGAGTTATCATTGCAAATACTTGTGGATCCAGTTTCCACTCATGGGGATCCATGATGTTTCTGCTGAGGTAGTCTGCCAATGTGTTCTGTTTTCCTGGCAGGAATTGAGCTTGTAACTGAACTTGGTAAGCCAGAGCTGTGTTCCACAAGGTCATTGCTTGCTGCATAGAGGGTAGGAGTGTGTACCCCTCTGTTTATGTACCACATTACTGTGGTGTTGTCCATCCTTATTGTAAGTTGTCCTGGATGTAATAGATTCCTGAAGGCTGTCAGAGCATTCTGTACAGCTAGCATCTCTTTTTGATTGATGTGCAGATTCCTTTGATCTGCAGTCCATACACCTTGAACACACTGTCCTGCCATGTGTGCCCCCCAAGCGTAGTCCCATGCATCTGTTGTCATAGTTTGCCTGGCGGGGGGCAAGGTGAAAGGCTGACCCTTGTTGAGGTGACATGCCTGTGACCACCATAGAAACTCCTGTTGTAGGCAGGGAATGAGAGATATCATTGTGTCCAAGCTGTGGCTGTGTTGAGACCATACGCTTTTTAGGTACCACTGTAATTTTCTCATATGCAGCTTTGCAAATGGTATTAGTAGTATGCAAGATGCCATGAAGCCCAAGGCCTGCAGAATTTTTCTTGCAGGTAGTTGGGTCTTTGTTGCCATTGTTTTGAAATATTGAGTCAGTTGTAGTTGTTTGTCTGGCATCAGATAAGCCTTCAGGGCCGTTGTATTCAAGCTGGCACCCAGGAATGTCATATTTTGTGAGGGTACTAGTTTTGATTTCTTTTCGTTTACTGTGTACCCCAGGCAACTTAGAAGATGTTTTACAAAAGCCAGATGTTGTAAGAGGATGTCCTTGCTTTCTGCTTGGATGAGGCAGTCATCCAGGTATGGGTATATTTGAATTCCTCTTTGTCTGCAGTATGCAATTACTGGTGCCAGGCATTTTGTGAAGACCCTGGGCACAGTAGATAAGCCAAAGGGCAGTGCAGAGAATTGGTAATGGGTTGAAACTGCAATGAAACGGAGGTATCTTCTGCAATTTTGTCTGATAGGGACATGCAGGTATGCCTCCTTGAGGTCCAATGTTACTAGCCATGCTTTCTTGCCCAACATGGGAAGAAGCTGCTGTAGTGTAAGCATCTTGAATTTGGGTACTTGTAAGAAGGTGTTTAGAATTGAATGGTCCAGAATTGGTCTCCAGGCATTGTCCTTTCTGGGAAGGAGAAAGAGTCTCGAGTAAAAATCTTGGCCTTGCTCTCGAGTAGGTACCAGTTGAATGGCTCTCATGTCCATGAGAGCTGTAATTTGTTTTTGTGCCTCTGCCCATTGATTTTGTGGCAGGTTTGGCATTCCTCTTTTCATTGGCAAGGTGTGAAAATGGAATCTGTATCCTCGTGAAATTATGTCTAGGACCCATTTGTCCTTTGTGACAATGTGCCAATTGTCTGAAAAAAGTGCGAGTTTTCCTCCCAAGGGGGCTGCCAAGAGAGTGTTGCCTGGCCAGATGAGGTGCAAGTCATTGAGTTTGCCTCCTGGTAGTTTGGGAGCCGTTATCCTCCCTTCTGTGTTGCAGTGCCCCATTGGCGAGGTTTGTACTGGGCTTGTGGCTGTCCTCTGCCTCTTGGATGTCTGTATTTACCCCTCTGTGGTCTGTCAGTATCTGGAAAGGACCAATTTTTTGTTGGCCAATTTCTGCTGAAGCGAGGGGGCTGTACCTGTATGAAATATTTGACTGTCTGCATAGATTTTGCCTTATCCTCCATTTTCTTTAAGACTACTTCTGCTTTAATTCCAAAAAAGAACATCCTGCTGTAAGGGAGCATCTAGAAACTTTGCTTTAACATAATCAGGCACAGTTTGTTCCTTTAACCAAGCATGCCTATGTATAACAGACCCAGTGACAGCTGCTCTGCAGGAAGCCTGCAAAGAATCAAACCCACATTGTAAAGTATGTCTGCCCACCTGTTCAGTTGCATGCAACAGATCCTGCATTTCTTTCAATTCAGACTGTTGAGGGTGTGTGCTCATTTTTTGTTTTAGCTGAGACATTAGAAATTGCTGATATTTTAGCATGTGGAATTGGCAATTTAGTGCCCTCATAGCTAGAGTGGCTGAGGTGTAAACCTTTTTCCCCCACCTGTCTAGTGCTCTGGAGTCCCTTTCAGAGGGTACAGGATTTTTTGCCATAGAAGCCTTAGCCCCTTTGGGACCCTGGGAGATGGTCTCTGGATCAGCAACAGGGCTTCTATAAAGAAATTTGTGGGAATCAGGCACTCTATAGTATCTGTCAGGTTTGGCCAGAGCAGGAGGCAGAGAATCTGGGTTCAAACTGGATTCTAAGTAAACATCATCCACAATGTCTAAAACTGGGGGGATGGCAAGTGGCCTGTGCTGGGGGTGTAAAAGAAACTCTCTGAGCCTTTTCTTTGAGTCAGAGTAGTCCTGACCTTCCCAGTGAAAAGGTTCCCTCAGTGTGTAAAGTTTCCCCAAAGGAGTAGTCTTCAGGAGGAGAAGCTGAGGGTATAGAATCCTGAGCATCAGAATCTTCATAAGGGGAGGAGGAGTAATCTTGGTCCTCAGAAGAGCCTGAGGAAATAGACACTTGTTCAGAGGAGGCATATTTTTCCTCTTGTCTAGGCCTTTTGTCAGGTGGGGGTTGGGAACCCCTGATTAAAGAGATCAAATATTCAGCCATTTTGAGCAACTGTTTCTTAGGCATGGGGCCTTGAACTGGAGACTGAAGTGCAGTCTTTTTAGGTTTAATAGGAGTCTTAGTCTTAGGGTACGTTTTTATGGTGAGCGTCGTCTGTCTGAAGACGCCTTCAGAAACTGAAGGAGTTTCTGCAGCACCAGCATCTTTTTCAGCAGTGTCGTTGGAAGGGGCTAAACAAAATGGCTGCGTCGGCCTAGCACTATCCGCCAAAAGTTCCGAAGCAGTCTCGGGTTCCAGATCTGTGGTAGTCAGGGGCTGCATCGGAGCCTCACTGAGGACCGGTGAACCGGAGACCGGACCAGCAGAGGCCTCGGAGTCTGGCTTGGGTCTAGGCTGCCTGTCCTTATCCTTGCGTTTTTGTGCACGCCGGTAGTCGGTTGCTCCGAAGGCATAGTGTAGTTAAATGTTCTACCGAAGTAGTGTCGTGCGAAATCAAAGCGGCTTATTAAACCTAGCACAAAAACGACAACCAGTGACGTCGTGGTCTGGGCCTAGGCAAGGTATGCAGTAAGAATGAAAATCCTTATGAGGTATTTGCTTCCCACAAGAAATACAATTGTTAACTTTTTCTGACATCGGTCTGAGGCAAGAAAAGTTTCCCAAATGGGGTATTTAGCTTTATTGAAGATTTCGGATCTGAAATTCGACTTCAAAATCTCAGGAGTCTGCCGACGCGAACTGCTTCTGCTTCGGGCACCGCGCGGCAAGAAAGACTGAAGAAAATGGCGTCGGATGCATTATATATACCCCTGGCGCACTGACGTCAGGGAAGAAGCGACAGCAACCTTCGCCGGACCAAGACTTTGGAATTCCGGCCGACTGCGGGACCGCCTGACAACAGGATAACCCAAGTGTGATGACTGCAGCAGGGTAACACGATGAACATCTCAGACACACTAAAGACTTAAGTATTAATAAACTTACTAACCCTGAGCTCAAAGCGAAGGAGACCATGATGCTCACTACTGGTGCGGCAAACAAGATCTAAGGGAAGGTAGGAGATGGTAGTGCATTATGGGTAGGGGAGGATCTTGGAGCAGATGCTAGAAAAAAAGTTGCCGATATGGATCCGAATACCCACAGTTGCAGATAAAATGAAGTTAACTACTTCAGATTCAGAAAGAAACGAGACATTACAAGTAAAGTACAGTTGTGTACACTTACCATAAATGTAGATGTTAGAGCGTATTCACTGTTGCAGTCATTACATTTGGATAATCTGCTGGCAGGTTGCCCTCAAATCGGCCTGATTAACAAAGTTTTGGGTCCTGCGTCGGTTGCTGTCCCTTCTTCCATGACGTCAGGTTGTCAGGGGGTATAAAACATGTAGCCGACGCCATTACATCAGGTTTTCTTGCCCCAAGTGTCAGGTGTTCCTAAAATGGGGAGCCAAATATATTAAACACACAAAAATATACCTCCAAACAAAAGCAAATACACCAAAAAGGCTTTTAAGCATAGCAAAGGAGAGTAGATGTATAGTAAGAAAAAAACAGGGAGTTGGAGGGAGGGTAACCTGGACTGCAACAGTGAATATACTCAAACATCTACTTTTATGGTAAGTGTACACAACTGTACTATGTTCTTCGTGTTTCACTGTTGCAGTCATTATACTTGGGTAGATTCCCAAAGCTATGGTTGGGAGGATGGATTTATACAGCATTTGGACCAGCTATACGGCCCTGCAGGGCAGCAGTGGCAAAGCCGGCTCTGGATTTAGAGAATAAAGGTAAATGGTAATGTTTGGTGAACATATGAACCGAGCTCCAGGTAGCAGCTTCTAGAATGTCTCTGGTAGGAATACCCCTGGGAAAGGCTGTAGAAGTAGATGCAGCCCTGGTGGAATGAGATCTGATCCCCTGGGGGATAGTTTTACCATGGTGCATATAGCAAAAACAAATACGATGGCTTATCCATTTGGAAATAGTCTGCTTTGAAATAGCCTTTCCCTCTGCCCCTGCAGCAAATGCCACCAGTAGTTGGTCAGATTTTCTTATAGATTTTGTCCTGTTTAAATAAAATCTAAGTTGTCTGTGTACATCCAGAGAATGCTGAATCCGTTCCCCTTTGTTCTGTGGATTGGGAAAGAAAGTTGGCAAATTAATAGTCTGATTAAACAGCGACACTGGACACCACCTTAGGCATGAAGGATGGATTGGTCCTGAGGGACACCCTGTCCGCATGAAAAATGAAAGGCTCCACTGCCATAAGGGCCTGTAATTCTGAAATCCTTCTAGCTGAAGTGACTGCTAAAAGGAAAGCTGTGTTCCAGGAGAGACATTTTAAGTCTGCAGTAGCAGCTGGCTCGAAAGGAGGGAGAGAGAGTTTTTCCAATACAAAATTGAGGTCCCAGGAAGGGGTTGGAGTTCTCCTGGGTGGTCTTAAGTTTTTGGCCCCTCTGAGATACTGCTTTAGCAGAGGATGAGAGAAGAGAGGAGGAGCTGAAATGGCTGAGGCATGGATTTTTATGGAAGAAAATGACAGGCACTTGTGAAGCATTTCAGTTAAGTATTGTAAAATCTGAGGAATATTGGGCACTGTTGTGCTCATCCCTTGTGATCGATTCCAGGCAAAGAATCTTTTTACATGTGTCAGCATAAGATTTTCTAGTACTAGGCCTTCTTGCCTCCAAAATGACATCCATCACAGGCTTGCTGAGGGATGCCAAGAGTGAATTTAGGTGATTAGCCAGGCTGCAAGATTCAAAGTTTGGAGCAGAGTGTGCAGAATTTGGTTGTTCTGCTGAGAGAGCAAGGTGTCTGAGGCAGGTGCCACGGAGGAAGGTGTGACTTTGTGCAGGAGCAAGTACCAGTGTTGGCGAGGCCAGTCTGGGGCAATCAAAATCATTTTTGATTTGTCCTGTTTTGACTTTTAGTAGGACTTTGGAGAGCAGAGGCAGAGGGGGAAAAGCATAGACTGATAGGTTTTTCTAGCTGAATGATAGAGCATCCACTTTCCAGGCTTTTCTGTGATGCGTTCTTGTGCAGAATTTGTCCAACTGATAGTTCTGGGGTGAGGCAAAAAGATCTATGTCCGGACTCCCCCATTTGCATGTCAACATGTTGAAAAACCATGGTTCCAGTTTCCATTCGTGTGGGTCCATGAGATTTCTGCTTAGTTCGTCTGCCAGAGTATTCAGTTTTCCTGGCAGGAATTGAGCTTGTAGCTGTATTTGATAGGTCAAAGCCGTGTTCCACAATGCCATGGCTAGTCTGCAAAGGGGGTAGGAGTGTGTACCCCCCTGCTTGTTTATGTACCACATGACTGTGGTGTTGTCTGTCTTTATCATTAGTTGTCCTGGAAGAAGGTAGTCCTTGAAGGCGGTCAGTGCATTCTGTACAGCTAGCATCTCTTTTTGAGTGATATGAAGGTGCATTTGATTTGGGCTCCATTTGCCCTGAATGCACTTCCCTGCCAGATGAGCCCCCAAGCATAGTCTGATGCATCTGTAGTTAGGGTTTTGGAGGCAGGGGGTGGGGTGAATGGCAGCCCCTTGTTTTGGTGGCAAGCCTCTGCCCACCATAGGAACTCTAACTGCAGGCAAGGTATGATAGGAATCATTGTTTCTAGGCTGTGACAATGTTGACTCCATAAACTTTTTAAGTACCACTAAAGTTTCCTCATATGCAATCTTGCATATGGAATTAGAAGAATGCAGGAGACCATGAACCCCAAGGCTTGCAGAATTTTTCTTGCAGATATAGCAGGGTTTTTGTGGCCACCTGTTTGAAGTAAGTCACCAAATGAATTTGCTTTTCTGGTGTTAGGTAAGTCACCTGGGCAGTTGTATTCAAGCTTGCACCCAGGAATGTAATTTTTTTTGAGAGGGTACCAGTTGTGATTCCTTTTCATTTATGGTGTACCCTAGACAAGTTAAAACTCTTTTCACAAACGCTAGATGTTTTAGAAGAATGTCCTTGTTTTTGCATGAATTAGACAATCGTCCAGGTATGGATATATATGAATATTTCTTTGCCTGCAAAATGCAATTACTGGAGCCCAGCACTTTGTGAAAACCCTGGGCACAGTAGATAAGCCAAAGGGCAGTGCAGAGAACTGATAATGCAAGTAGCCTGCTTTGAAGTGGAGGTATCTTCTGCATGATTCCCTGATTGGGATATGCAGGTAAGCCTCTTAAGTCTAGGGTTACCAACCAGGCATCTTTGCCTAGCATAGGAAGTAACTGTTGAAGAGTCAGCATCTTGAATTTTGGAATGTCCAGACATGCGTTTAGAGTAGACAAGTCCAGAATTGGACATCAAGATTTGTCTTTTCTGGGTACCAGGAAAAGTCTTGAATAGAAACCTTGCCCCTTTTCCTCTTCTGGTATTGGTTGAATAGCCCCCATATTCATTAGGGACAGAACTTGTTTCTGGTCCTCTGCCCACTGATTTGGGGGCAGGTCTGGCCATCCGTTTGGGATTAGCAACGTGTGGAAATGAAATCTGTATCCCTGAGATACGATGTTTAAAACCCATTTGTCCTAGGTTATAAGTTGCCACAAAGTGCCAGTTTTCCCACCAAAGGGGCGGCTAAAAGGTAAGTGCTTGGTAAGTGTAAAGGGAAGTCAATGAGACTGTTTACTATAGGGGAGTGCCTTGTTGCTTCCAGATTTGGAGGAGGAGGCACCCCATTGTTTTGTTCTAAAAGTCCCTTGTGACTGAAACCTGGTGCCTTTGGAATGTCTGTGTTTGACTTGAGTGGCTCTTGTAGGAACTGGAAAAGTACAGTTTTGTACCTACCATAAATGTAGATGTCCGAACTGGATAGCATCTGCAGTCATAACAACTGGGTTGTCCTGTCGTCAGGCAGCCCTTCGGTCGGCCGGATTCCAAAGTCCGGGTCCGGGTCCGGCTTCGGCTGATGTCGCACTTCACCCGTCATCTCTGCTGGTCTTCAGGTATAAAGGCATCAGCCGACGCCATTTTCCTCAGTGTTTCTTGCCCCAGATGCCAGTTGCCCTCTTGGAAGGCTAAATTTTGGGTAAATGCCAATGTTTCCAAAAAGATAGAAGGCAAACACAAAAAATAAGCATGTATGTACATATATACAAACAAATACACCATAAGAGACTCCCCCCACCAGCTAGCTATTAGGAGGGTAAATACCCTAGGAGTACCACAGAGGGGAAGGAGGGAGGGTAATCCTGACTGCAGATGCTATCCAGTTCGGACATCTACATTTATGGTAGGTACAAAACTGTACTATGTCCTTCATGGATGCATCTGCAGTCATAACAACTGGGTAGAATACCATAGCCAACTTGGGGAGGAGGAAGAATAGATTATGGTGTGGTTAGGATCCCTTGCAGTACAGCAGTGGCAAACCCTGCTCGGGATCTGGAATACAGGGGTAAATTATAATGCTTGGCAAATGTATGCACGGAGGTCCAAGTAGCCGCCTCAATAATGTCCTTGGTTGCCACTCCTCGTAAGAAGGCTGTGGTAGTGGCTGTTGCCCTTGTAGAATGAGGCCTTATGTTCTGTGGAATTGGTTTTCCATGGAAGGAGTAACAGAATCGTATGCAATTTCCTATCCATTTGGAGATTGTCTGTTTGGAAATTGCTTTTCCTTCCCTTCCTGTTGCATAGGCTACAAAAAGCTGGTCAGTTTTTCTGTTACTTTTGTTCTGTCCAGGTAGTAGCGTAGCTGTCTATGTACATCCAAGGTATGCAGCATTCTTTCCCTCTGTTTGGTGGGTTGGGGAAGAAGGTAGGTAGGTGGATTGCCTGGTTTAAAGACACTCTGGATACCACCTTAGGCATAAATGTAGGATTAGTCCTCATGGACACTCTATCTTGGTGGAAGATTAGGAAGGGTTGTACTGCCATTAGGGCCTGAAGTTCAGAAACCCTCCTTGCTGAGGTTATTGCCAGTAGGAAAGCAGTTTTCCATGATAGATGCTGTAGGTCTGCTGTTGCTGCTGGTTCAAAGGTGCAGTGTCAACTTTTCTAGCACAAAGTTCAAATCCCAAGCTGGCAATGGTGGTTTCCTAGGAGGTTTTACATTCTTGATCCCTCTGAGGAACTGCCTGAGTAGAGGATGTGAAAAGACAGGTGGATCAAAGCTGTATTCTGCTGAAATAGCTGATGCATGTATCTTGATGGAGGAATAGGACAGGCCTGTATGTAGAAGCTCTGCCAAGTACTCCAGAATGTTAGCAATATCTATATTCGACACATCTTTTCCTCTTTCAGCACTCCAAATGACAAACCTTTTCCATTTTCCTGCATAGTTCCTTCTTGTTGAAGGTCTGCGGGCTTCAAGGATAATGTCTTTAACCCTTTGGGAAAGATCTGGATTAGTTGCTGCTATGTGATGTTCCATGCAGTCAGTTGCAACGTTTTTAGGTTTGGATGCATTATGCTGTAGTTGTTCTGAGTTAACATCAAAGGCATCAGGGTATTGACCACATTTTGTCCCGAGACATGCTCCTCAGCAATGGGTACCAGTGTTGTCTTGGCCAGTTCGAGCTATCAGGATTATCCTTGGGCGTTCCTCCTTGATTTTTAGTAATACCTTGTGTATCAAGGGAAGAGGTGGGAATGCATATGCTGTCAGACCTTTCCAGCTGAAGGAGAGCGAATCCACTTTCCATGCAAGTGGATGGAATGTCCTTGTGCAGAATTTTTTGAGCTGGTGATTGAGAGGGGAAGCGAATAGATCTATCTGTGGCATTCCCCATTTCTTTGATGGTCTTGAAGATGTCCGGGTGTAGCATCCATTCGTGAGCATCCGAGGTGGTTCTGCTTAACATGTCTGCTAGAGTGTTCTCCTTTCCCGGTACAAATATTGCCTGTAACTGGATGTTGTAGCTGAGTGCCAGGTTCCAAAGATCCAAAGTCATTCTGCATAGGGGGTATGAATGAGTGCCTCCCTGTTTGTTGATGTACCACATGACTGTGGTGTTGTCTGTCCTTATCAAATGGCCTTCTTTGAGGAATGGTCTGAATTTTTGGATTGCCAGTTTTACTGCCAGCATTTCTTTTAGGTTGATGTGCAGGTGAAGCTGGTGCTGCGTCCACAATCCTTGTACGCATTTGTCCAGCATGTGAGCCCCCCATCCTAGGTCTGAGGCGTCTGTTGTGATGGTTTGGCTTGCTTGATAGTTGTGAAAGGGTAGGCCTGGGTTTGACTGGCATGCTTGAGCCCACCATAGGAACTCCTGTTTTAGGCATGGGATTAGTGGAATTTCTGCTTCTAGGCTGTGCCTGTGTTGGGACCATAAATTCTTTAGGTACCACTGTAGTTTTCTCATATGCAGTCTGGCATGTGGAACCAAGATTATGCATGATGCCATGAAGCCCAAGGCCTGCAGAACTTTTCTTGCTGTTAGCTTGTTCTGTTTTGTTAGTGCCAAGAAGTAAAGAGGGAGTTCTTTTTGTTTTTCTGCAGTTAGGAATGCCATTTGTTTTACTGTGTCCAATTCCGCGCCCAAGAATGTCCTTGTTTGGGATGGTATCAGCCTTGACTTTTGTAAATTGACTGTGTATCCCAGTGCTTGTAGCAAGTAAATGACCCTTTGTAAATCTGTTGTAGCAGGCAGTCGTCCAGGTATGGATAAATTTGGATTCCCTGTAGTCTGCAGTGGGCGATTACTGATGCCAGGCATTTTGTGAATACTCTGGGCGCAGTAGATAAGCCAAAGGGCAATGCTGAGAATTGATAGTGCTCTGATCCTGCAAGAAATCTGAGGTATCTAATGCAAATTGGTCGAATGGGGACGTGCAGGTATGCCTCCTTGAGATCTAGAGTTACCAGCCAACACTCCTTGCCCAGCATGGGAAGAAGTTGCTGTAGGGTCAGCATTTTGAATTTTGGGACAATGATGTATGTGTTTAAGGTGGACAGGTCGAGAATAGGTCTCCAACTTTTTTCCTTTCTTGGAACTAGGAATAGTCTGGAGTAGAATCCTTTGCCTTGTTCTGTTATTGGTACTCTTTCCACAGCTCTCATCTTTGTTAATTGCATTATCTGCTGTAGAGCTTCTGTTTTTTGATTTGGAGGCAGGTTTGGCATTCCTCTTTTGACTGGTAAAGTGTGGAAGTGGAACCGGTAACCTTGGTCTATGGTTTGCAAAATCCACTTGTCTTTTGTGATATAGTGCCAGTTCTTCGAAAATAAGGTTAATTTTCTGCCTAATGGTGCTGCTATTTGTTCCCTGGTAGGCGGAGTTAGAATCAAGTCACTGTGATTGTCCTGTTGTAGTGGTAGTGGCTGTGTCTGTGCCTCTGTTATTACCTTGCCACTGTCTACCTCTGTAGGCACCCCCTCTGGATTGATTTCTGCCTCTGGAATGTCTATTCCTGCCCCTTTGGGATCTTGTGGAGTCAGGAAAGGACCAATTTTTGGCAGGCCAGTTCCTGCTAAACCTTGGGGGCTGGACCTGCAAGAAATCTTTAACTGTTTGTACAGATTTTGCCTTTTCTTCCATTTTCTTCATTACCTGCTGGGCAGGTGTACCAAACAAACTGGCCTTATCCATAGGAGCATCTAATAACTTAGCTTTAACATGATCCGGTAAGACCTGTTCCTTCAGCCATGCATGTCTTCTTATCACTGTGCCAGTCATGGCTGATCTAAATGAAGCCTCCAGTGCATCATAGCCACATTTTAAGGAATGGTTACTAACCTGTTGTATGTTATTTACCATTTCTAATACATATTTCTTACCTATAGAGTCATCAGAGGATAGCTTTTTAGTTAACTGATCAAGCATAAACTCTTGGTATTGTATCATGTGAAACTGACAGTTTAAAGCTCTAGCTGAGAGAGTAGCAGAGGTGTAAACTTTTTTGCCCCATCTGTCTAAAGACCTGGATTCCCTTTCAGAAGGAATAGGGTTTTTTGCTGTGGTCGAGGCTACTGCCTTAGGCCCCTGGGATATAGTTTCGGGGTCTGCAAGTGGGGCCTTGAATAGGTGATGATGAGTGTCTGGCACCCTGTAAAATCTATCTGGTTTGGCAGGGGCTGGAGGTAAGGAATCTGGTGCAGTGCAGACATCATTAAATGCATCGTCCACAACAGAGGACAGGAGGTATAGCTAAGGGCCTGTGTTGTGGTAGGTGCAGAAAAGTCCTAAGTCTTTTTCTGGAATCTGAGAAATCCTGTTCCTGCCATTGGAATTGTTCTCTCATGGCATGTAAGGTTTCCCCAAAGGAGAATTCTTCTGGTGGAGAAGCAGCTGGAATGGATTCTTCAGCATCTGAGTCTTCATAATTGGAGAAAGGAGCCTCTGGCTGGTCTGAAATCTCTGAGTCATCCGCAGAATCATCAGAGGACACAGGCTCGGGGGGCTCTGATCTAGGTCTCTTTTCTGGGGGCTGAGAGGCCCTGTCAGGGTGAGATTGAGATCCCCTAATTAAGGATATTAAATCTTCTGCCAGAGTAAGCATTTGTGAACTAGAAGTGGGCCTGGTTGAGGGGGGTTTAATAGGCACTGATTTAGTAGATTTGGCTGCTTTAGCCCTGGCAAAGGCCTTAATAGACATGGCTGCAGGAGGCCTAGCAGCACCACGTGCTGGGGTAGAGACATCCAAAGGGATGGTGTCTGATAAGTCACTAGTAACCACTGTTGTAGGTAAAATTTCTGAGGCCGATTCAAGTAAAGAAGCAGGAACCTCAGTAGTAGTCATTGATTCGGCTGTACTTTGATCAGTTTTCGGTTTCGGCGAAACCGAGACACTCGCGTTTGCTTAACCATGGTTTCGGCGAAACCGCGGACTGCAGTGTCGGTCTTTCTTTGCGTTTTTAACAATTTGGGTAGTCGGAGGATCCGGCGGCATAATGTACGCAAAATCTGAGCCGAAAAACTGTTCAGCAAACTCCGACCGATGCCTAAGCGTTTCGGTTGAATGAAGCACAGGCGAACAGGCTGCTACGTCGTGGTCTGGGCCTAAACAAGGCAAACAGTAAGAGTGGAAATCTTTATGAGGTATTTGTTTCCCACAAGTTAAACAGTTATTGACTTTTTCTGACATCGGCTGAGGCAAGAAAGAGTCCCCAACGGGGTACTTAACTTTTAGAAGTCTTGAGTAGTATTCGGTAGTAGTAATCTCTGGATCTGACCGACCGGCACTTGCGAACAGCTTCTGCTTCGGGCGCCACGCGGCAAGAAAGACTGGGGAAAATGGTGTCGGCTGATGCCTTTATACCCGAAGACCAGCAGAGATGACGTCGGGTGAAGTGCGACATCAGCCGAAGCCGGACCCAGACTTTGGAATCCGGCCGACCGAAGGGCTGCCTGACGACAGGACAACCCAGTTGTTATGACTGCAGATGCATCCATGAAGGACATGGAAAAGTTCTTAGTAGACCAGTGCCTACTAAATCTTGGAGGTTGCACTTGTCGGAAATCTTTCACAGTTTGCATAGATTTAGCTTTATCTTCCATCTTTTTAAGAATTTCTTCAGCCTTATTACCAAAGAGACGGTCCTGTTGTAAAGGAGCATCCAACAATTTTGCTTCAACATGATCAGCCAGAGTTTGCTCTTTGAGCCACGCATGCCTTCTAAGCACAGACCCAGTTACAGCAGCCCTGCAAGAGGCCTCCAAAGAATCAAAACCACATTGCAAAGCATGTTTTCCAACTTGTTCAGCTGAATGCAATAAATCCTGTAAATCTTTAATTTTCCACAGTCAGAAATTAACATAATTTTCTGTTTAAGCAGTCCCATGATATGCTGTTGATATTTAAGCATATGAAATTGACAGTTTAAAGCCCTGATTGCTAAGGTTGCAGAAGTATAAACCTTCTTACTCCATCTATCCAGCGCCCTGGAATCTCTATCAGAAGGGGTAGGACTTTTAGCAGTAGAGGCCTTAATGCCCTTGGGACCCTGAGAAATGGTTTCAGGATATGCAGTAGGATTTTTGAAAAGGAATTTGTGGGAGTCAGGAACCCTGTAGTATCTGTCTGGCTTACAAGGAGCCGGAGGCAGGGAATCGGGAGCCATAATAGATTCTGAAAAAACATCAACTACGTCTAGAACAGGAGGAATAGACAAAGGCCTACGCTGAGGAAGAAGAAGAAAATCCCCAAGTCTCTTCTCAGATTCAGAGAAGTCCTGACTTTCCCAGTGGAAGTCTCCCCTTAAGGTATGTAAAGTTTCCCCAAAAGAGAAATCCTCAGGGGGAGAAGCAGAAGGAATGGAGTTTTCTGCAGAGTCCTCAAAGTACAGTTGTGCACCTACCATAAATGTAGATGTTAGTGTGTATTCACTGTTGCAGTCATTACAACTGGGTTCTCTGCTGGCAGGCTACTCGCAGTCGGCCCGAGTTCCAAAGTCTAGGTCCGGCATCTGTTGCTGTCGCCTCCTCCCTGACGTCAGTGTGCCAGGGGTATAAAAGATGCAGCTGACGCCATTTTATTCAGTTTTTCTTGCCCCAGATGTCAGGTGCCCCTAAAATGGTAGGCGAAATTATGCCAATAATCATGCATGCACAAAAAACAACTTTTCCTTCATCTACAAGCAAATACACCACATAGGTTGTATAGAATAGAGAAGTACAGATAAGTCCCAGCAAAGAAAAGAGGGGGATGGTGGGAGGGTAACCTGGACTGCAACAGTGAATACACTCTAGCATCTACATTTATGGTAGGTACACAACTACTATGTTCATTGTGTTTCACTGTTGCAGTCATTACAATTGGGTTGAATCCCAAAGCTAAGGTTGGAAGGCTGGTGCTAAATAGGATTAGGTGAGGCTGGTGCTAAATAGGATTAGGTGAGGCTATCAGGCCCTGCAGAACTGCAATGGCAAAGCCTGTCCTGGATTTAGAGTAGAGAGGTAAGTGATAGTGCTTTGTAAAAGTATGCACTGAACTCCATGTTGCAGCCTCTAAGATGTCTTTGGTTGGTACTCCTCTGAGGAAGGCTGCTGAAGTGGCTGCTGCTCTGGTTGAATATGGCCTAATGCCCTTAGGCACTGATTTGCCATGCTGTGAATAGCAGAAACTAATGCAGTGGCCTATCCACTTTGAAATAGTCTGTTTTGAGATAGGCTTGCTTTGTGATGCTGCAGCATATGCCACTAGAAGTTCAGTCTTTCTGAAAGCTTTGGTTCTGTCCAAGTAGAAGCGTAGCTGTCTGTGAATGTCCAAAGAAAGCCGAATTCTCACCCTCATTCTGTGGGTTTGGATAAAAGGTAGGCAAATGAATTGTTTGGTTAAGGGCCACACTGGACACCATCTTAGGCATAAATGTAGGGTTTGTCCTCAGAGAAACCCTGTCAGGACGGAAAATGGTAAAAGGTTCCACGGCCATGAGTGCCTACAAATCCGAGACTCGTCTAGCGGAGGTTATTGCTAGGAACAGAGCTATTTTCCAGGATAAGAATTTTACATCGGCTGTAGAAGCTGGCTCAAACTGAGTCAGTGTGAGTTTTTCCAAGACATAGTTCAGGTCCCATGCAGGTATTGGTGCTCTCCTTAGAGGTCTTATGTTTTTGGCCCCTCTGAGGTACTGCCTTAGTAACGGATGAGAAAAAATAGGTGGTTCTGTATTGTAATGAGCTGAAATGGCAGAGGCATGAATTTTAATTGATGAAAAGGAAAGGCCTTTATCCAGCATCTCAGTTAAGTATTGCAAAATCTGGGGAATATTTGGAACAATCGTGTCAATACCTTGTGCCTAGTTCCAAGCACAGAATCTCTTCCATTTTTCTGCATAAGATTTTCTGGTGCTAGACCTCCTGGCCTCCAAAATGACATCCATCACTGCTTTAGAGAGGGGTGTGTCTTGAGAGGCTACATTATTTGCCAAGGTGCCAGGTTTAAGGTCTTGAGTTGGCTGTCAGTATCTGACTGTCTTGTTGGGTCAATAAGTGAGGAATTTGAGGTAATGTCCAAGCTGGGCATTGAGACAAGCTCTTTAGGATTGGATACCAGCGCGTGGCATGAGATAAGCCATCTGGGCAGTTGTATTTAAGCTTGCACCCAGGTATATTATCTCGAGAAGGTACAAGTTTTGATTTCTTCTCGTTTACTGTATACCCTAGACTTATTAGTAATCTTTTTACAAACGCCAGATGCTGTAGTAGAATGCCCTTGTTCTCCGCTTGAATAAGGCAGTCGTCCAAGTAAGGATATATATGTATTCCTCTGTCTGCAAAATGCAATTACTGGTGCCAGGCACTTTGTGAAGACCCTGGGCATAGCAGATAAGCCAAAGGGCAGTGCAGAGAATTGGTAGTGCATTGAGCCAGCTTTAAATCTGAGGTATCTTCTGCAAGTTTGTCTGATTGGGACATGCAGGTATGCCTCTTTTAGATCTAAAGTCACAAGCCAAGCCTTCTTGCCCAACATGGGCAGAAGCTGCTGTAGAATCAACATTTTGAATTTTGGAATATCCAGATGTGTTTAGAAGGGATAGGTCCAGTATTAGTCTCCAGGCTTTGTCCTTTCTGGGTACCAAAAACAGTCTCTAATAGAATCCTTGTCCCTGCTCTTGCTCTGGTACTTGTTGAATGTGTCCATGAGGGATGAAACTTGTTTTTGTGCCTCTGCCCATTTATTGTGTGGCAGGTTTGGCATACCGTTTAGCCTTGGCAGGGTGTGAAAGTGGAACCTGTAGCCTTGTGAAACTATATTTAGAACCCATTTGTCCTGGGTGATCATGTGCCAATTTTGTGAAAAAAAGTGCTAGTTTTCCCCCCAAAGGGGCTGCCAAAAGATAAGTGCTTGGTGCTGGAAGTGGAAAGTCATTAAGACGGTTACCTGTATGGCTGTGATTTTTCCTCTCCCCTCTTGGAGGTAGAAGCACCCCATTGTTTAGGCCTGTATGAGCCTTGGGGTTGTGATCTGCCTCTGGGGCGTCTGTATCTGCCCCTTTGTGATCCGACATTGGAAAGGACCAATTCTTTGTAGGCCAGTTCCTGCAAAATCTGGGAGACTGTGCCTGCAAGAAATCCTTGACTGTTTGCATAGATTTAGCCTTGTCCTCCATTTTATTCAACACCTCTTCTGCTTTAACTCCAAACAAAAGTATCATGCTGTAAAGGGGCGTCTAATAGTTTTGCTTTAACATGATCAGGCAGATTTTGTTCTTTTAACCAAGCATGCCTCCTAATGACAGAACCTGTAACAGCGGCCCTGCAGGAGGCCTCAAGAGAATCAAAAACCACATTGCAAAGTATGTTTTCCAACTTGTTCAGCTGCATGCAACAAATCATGCATTTCTTTATTGTCTGCACCTTCTGTATTTGCTGACATTTTCTGTTTAAGCAAAGACATAAGATATTGCTGATACTTAAGCATATGAAATTGGCAATTTAATGCTCTTACAGCCAAGGTAGCAGATGTATAAATCTTTTTTCCCCATCTGTCTAGGGCCCTAGAATCCCTATTAGAGGGGATAGGGTTTTTTGCAGTAGAAGCCTTGACACCTTTGGGACCCGGAGAGATGGTTTCTGGGTCAGCTGCAGGGTTCTTATAGAGAAATTTGTGTGAATCAGGAACCCTATAGTATCTGTCTGGCTTAACAGGGGCTGGTGGTAAAGAGTCTGGAGAAAGACTGGACTCTGAAAATACATCATCTACAATGTCTAAAACAGGCGGAACAGCAAGGGGCCTGTGCTGGGGCAATAAAAGGAAGTCTCTGAGCCTTTTCTTGGATTCTGAGTAATCTTGGCTCTCCCAGTGGAAATGCTCCCTCATAGTATGCAGTGTCTCCCCAAAAGAATAATCCTCAGGAGGAGAGGCTGAAGGGATAGATTCATCAGTATCAGAATCCTCATAGGGAGGAATAGAGTAATCCTGTTCAGAGGAGGAATCAGAGGAAATGGAAACCTGGTCTGAAGATTCATATTCTAACTCTTGCCTGGGCATCTTATCAGGAGGGGGTTGGGAACCCCTGATCAAAGTAATAAGGTCTTCGGCCATTTTAAGCATCTGTTTTTTAGGCATGGAGGCCTGTCCAGGTGAATGCTGTACTTGTTTCTTTGTCTTTAGAGCTGCTTTAGTCTTTGCCTTTGTAGCTGAAGTAGGTTTCACATATAACTGTGTAGGCCTGAAAACACCCTCAGAAGCTGGTGCCTGCTCAGCGGCTCCAGACCCATCTGAGGGAATAGTTTCAGTGTGTCCAATACCTTGAGTTCCCAGAGGCCTAGTCAGCTCCACGTGGGAGTCGGAAGCAGCCTGTGGCTCTGAGGTAGCGGGTGTCAGGGGCTGCGAAAGCAACTCACTGAGAACCGGCGATAGGCCCAGAAGAAGCCTAGTCTGTTTTGGATCTCGGATGCCTGTCATTTTCTTTTTCTTTTAGTTTTTTGTAAACTCCGGTAGTCGGCTGATCCGACAGCATTATATAATCAAATCTTCTACCAAAATAATGGAATGCAAAATTGTACCGACGCTTAATAGTGCGTTGGTTAAATCTAGCACAAAACCGACAACTAGCAACGTTATGGTCAGGGCCTAGGCAAGGAATACAGTAAGAATGAAAATCCTTATGAGGTATTTGCTTCAGTTATTAACTTTTTCTGACATCAGTCTGGAGCAAGAAAAAAAGTTTCCCCAACGGGGTACTTAGCTTTAATGAAGACTTCGGATCTGAAATTCGTATTTGAAAAACTCAGGAGTCGGCCGACCGGCACTTGCGAATTGCTTTTGTTTCGGGCACTGCGCGGCAAGAAAGACTGAAGAAAATGGCATCGGCTGCATCTTTTATACCCCTGGCACACTGATGTCAGGGAGGAGGCGACAGCAACCGATGCCGGACCTAGACTTTGGAACTCGTGCCAAGTGCGGGTAGCCTGCCAGCAGGATAACCCAATTGTAAGGACTGCAAAACAGTGAAACACGATGAACATGTAGGTATAGACACATCCTGTTCATTAGAAGAGTCAGAAAAAATAGAATCATGTTCAGAAGATTCATAATCAATACCTTGCCTAGGCCTCTTAAAAAGGAGGGAGGTTGACTACCCCTGATCAGAGTAATTAAATCTTCAGCCATTTTGATAATTTGTTTTTTAGGCATAGGGGCCTGCACATGTGGCCCAGGCGTCAGTTTTTGGACACAGATATTTAGTTTTTGGCCTTAGTTTTGAAGGCGGCATCGGTCTAATATATAAATCTGTAGGCCTGAAAACACCCTCAGAGGCCGGTGCCTGCACAGCGGCTCCGGACCCAAGGTAGAGAAATCCGCGGTTCCATAACTGAAGCCTCTCGCGGCATACCGGACTCCGAATGCATCTCAGTAGAGTCCTGCGAATCAAAAGTAGCGGGTATCAGGGGTTGCGAAAGCACCTCAATGAGTACCGGCAACTGGCTTAGGAAAAGCGTAGTCAGTTTTGGACCTTGCCGGCCTGTCTCTGTCTTTTTCTTTGTGTTTTTTTAGGAATTCCGGTAGTCGGATTGCTAACCGACATTTCTGGATAATTAAAGCGTGAGCCAAAATATTTTGAAGCAAAAATATATATCGACGTTTAATAGTGCATTGATCAAATTTAGCACAAAAGCAAGGTACTTTGTGGTCAGGGCCTAGGCAAGG
Organism: Protopterus annectens; assembly: GCF_019279795.1. NCBI lineage: Eukaryota > Metazoa > Chordata > Ceratodontiformes > Protopteridae > Protopterus > Protopterus annectens. Next base: position 157,839,218 of record NC_056745.1, read on the forward strand.
AACACAGTACAAATGAAAATCCTTATGAGGTATTTGCTTCCCACAAGTAATGCAATTATTAACTTTTACGGACATCGGAAGGAGCAAGAAAAAGTTTCCCCAACGGGGTACTTAGCTTTATACTTGAAGACTTCGGTTCTGAAACTCAAAAACGAAAATTTCAGGAGTCGGCCGACTGGCACTTGCAAACTGCTTCTGCTTCAGGCACCGCGCGGCAAGAAAGACTGATGTAATGGCATCGGCTGCATGTTTTATACCCCTGACGACATGGAAGGGACAGCAACTGACGCAGGACCCAAGGACTTTGTTAATCAGGCTGACTAAGGGCAACCTGCCAGCAGATTACCCAAATGTAATGACTGCAACAGTGAAACACGAAGAACATCAGACAGTATTCTCTGTAGGAAATAAGTTATAAACAGCCAAGTTCTGGCTCCAACAAATAAGACTAAGATATGGTTTTAAGCACTGACTGCTGTACGGACGGGAGCACTCAACTCTTGTTGTCACAACTACAGTTGCTCTTCTAAACACTCCCAATGGAAGCTGTGGATAAGCAGCAAGAATGTTAAACAACTTAGGAGGAGGAAGATACAAAATACCTTAAGGGCAACACTGTGCTCTCTGTGAGAAAAATTAAAAATGGAATGGAAGCCTTGTCTTGCACACACAAGCTCTAGCGCACTGCTGGCTTTCTGGCAGCACTCCATCCCCTCATCCTGCTATGCAACAGACACTTATCTCAAGTCCAAACAACAAGTGACACAAATGAACAGCTGCAATGACCCCATTCCCTGAAGGTGATATCTGTGCCCTCCAAGAGCACACCAAAATCAGTTGTCCCAGAGTATGTGACTCATCTAGGGTTTAAGATGATGAAACGTATAGGAAATGAGGAAGATGCAGTAAAAAGGATATTTAGTGGAAAAACAAAGAACCCTGGTGCTGTTCAAGGTAAAGAGGATCACCAATGAAGAATGACAAAAAGCAGCATAATTCAAGGCTAGCAGTGCAAGAAACAAAGGTGAAGAATGCAAGTGTTATACAGGAAGTGAAAGCTAATAAAAATACAAGAGAAAATTAACATTTTAAATGGTCTCCAGTTTAATAAAAAGAAGTTATGTACTCACCATAACGTTCCATGTATGTAGTCCATCTCACCGAACATTATTACGTGAGAGTTCGGAGCCGATCCTCGACCGCTTAGAAAGCCTGAAACCATCTGATTGGCTCGTGGCTAATAGGTATCCCATAGTGCATGCGCACATTCCCCAGATCTTGTTTGCTACTAGTCTATCAGGATAAAACAGTAAAACGGACAAAAGGTCCAGAAAAATAAACTAATAAAAAGCGCCCTTGTGGTATCAACCACTGCAGAAAAGGAAAAACTGTATCCAGATCCTGCAGGAAGGGGGCTGGTGGGTGGGTTCATAACTTTCGGCGAGATGGACTACATGCATGGAATGTTATGGTGAGTAAATAACTTCTTTATGTTATGTAGTCCTATCTCACCTCCATTATTACGTGTGGGACAGCATCCCTAGCATCTCAAATGGGTGGCTCACTGGAAGATACTCCTGAGTACCGTGGAACCAAACGAGGCTCTACCCCTGGAAGTTAAATCCAATTTATAATGGGAAATGAAAGTACAAGGGGTAGCCCATGTTGCTGCTGCACATATATCATCAATAGGTGTCCTGGCTTGGAAGGCAGCAGAAGTAGAGAAGGACCTGGTGGAATGCGCTTTAACTGGGCAACTCCTTTCCCTGAGAACTGTAAATAAAAGGAACTACAACTAGAGATCCAGTTCGATAGTGTAACTTTGGAAATTGGCAAGCCCATTCTCGCCTCAGCAAAAGAAACAAACAGCTGTTCTGATTTTCTAAATCCTTTGGATCTAGAAATGCAGTTGCCTATGCACATCCAATTGGTGAAATGTATACTCTGCTTTACTGGAGTGATTAGGGAAGAACATTGGCAATTCAATTGTTTGGTTTAAGTGAAATTGAGAACAGACTTTAGGAATAAAAGAAGGGTTGGTCCGGAGAGAGACCCTGTCTTTGTGAAAAATTAAATATGGAGGTTTAACAGACAGAGCCTATAATTCAGAAACTTGTCTGGCTGAGGTTATTGCTACCAGAAAGAGAGTCTTCCAAGACAGGAATTTCAACTGACAATTATGGGCTGGTTCAAAAGGTGGCAAAGTAAGCCTAGACAGAACTAGATTCAGGTCTCAAGGAGGAACGGGGTCTTGCACAGGAGGTCTTAACATCATGGAACCCCAAAGAAAGGATTTGCACAGTTTTGAGACATAAGACTGGAATCATTAATCCCTACATGAAAATTCAACATTGCTGCTAGCTGAACTCGGAGTGTAGCAGCCGCTGAACCCTGGTGAAAGAGTTCTGAAAGAAACTCTAGAACAATAGTAATGAGAGTTGTAAATGGATCAACTTCTCTGTTGTGTGCCCATATACAAAATCTCTTCCATTTACTGTGATAAGGCTTGTGAAACGAGGTAATAATACGAGTTACAGCTGGAGACAGATCATGAAGCCTGACTAGTGATGGAACTGGAGCAGCCATGCTGTCAGTTTGAGTGTGTGGAGACTGGGGTGAAGAGAACCTGATGTGTGTCAGGAGGTCTGGCACTGGGCCCAGAGTCCATGAGTAGTCTAACAGGTGAGGCCCGAGAAAAGGGAACCAAATCTGAGGAGGCCAGTAAGGAGTGATGAGGATCATCTTGCTTCCCAACAGCATTGCTTTCTGTATGACCTTGGGGATGAGTGGAAAAGGAGGAAATGCACAAAGGAGTCCCGGGGGCCAATCGTGGACTAGTGCATCTCTTGGAGACTCTCCTGGAGGGGGGATGAGAGAGAAAAAGGTACTGCATTTGGTGTTGATGGGGCTGGCAAAGAGGTCACAGCAGGGTTGTCCCCACTTGTGGAAGATCATACTGGCTATTTTCTGGTTCAAAGACCATTCGTGAGGTAACAATATAAGCCCTGCTTAGCTTGTTCGCTATCACGTTGTAAGTCCCCGGGACGTGCGCTGCAATGAGAAAGCGTTGGGAATCGCCCAATTCCAAACTCGCAGGGCCTCTCGACATAGGGGGTATGATCTGGTCCCCCCTAGTTTGTTTAGGTACCAGACCACCAACATGTTGTCGGTCTGGATAGCTATCGTCCCTAGAGGGAGAAAGTCGTGAAGTGCTTGCAACGCTAGAAGCACCGTTCTCATCTATAGGACACCGATATGCAGATGGGCCTCCTGGTCTTGCCATGTGCCTTGGACATTCCTGCCAAGATAATGCCCCCCCACCCCACCCTGAGAGGCATCCGTGGTCACTGTGGCAACGGGTTAATGCGGTACAAAGGGAGTCCCTGTGGTAAAATGACCTGGTTGAATCCACCAGTGTAGGTCCTTTTTGCAAGAATCTGTAATCAGAATCTGATGATGTAGAGGCAACTGGTGAAATGACCACTGGGATGACAGGAGCCATTGGAGTATTCTCATATGTAGTCTTGCTAAAGGTACCAAGGTTATGGTCGACGCCATAGTTCCGAGAAGCTGCACCACCACCTTCACTTTGACTCTTCGAAGGGGAAGTATCCTGTAAATTTGTTGCACAAGATTCTGTATTATGTCTGTAGGTAGTCTGGCTGTCATATCAACCGTGTCTATGTTTGCTCCTATAAAAGTTATAGACTGAGTGGGCAAGGTAGAGGATTTTTCCCAGTTTATCGAGATTCCCAACTGGGAACAGAGCTTGATTGTGGAATCTCTCGATTGAACTAGCCGATGCCTGGTGGTGGCAGTCAGGAGCCAATCGTCCAGGTATGGAAAGACTTAGATTCCCTGATGCCTCAAATGAGCTGTGACTACTGCCATGCACTTGGTGAACACCCAGGGGGCTGTGGTGAGACCAAAGGGCAGCGCCCAAAACTGGTAATGATTGACTCACAGCTGGAAGCGTAGGTAGCTCCTTGATGATTTGTTCATCGTTATGTGGTAGTAAGCATCCTGGAGATCTATTGAGCACATCCAGCTGTCTCTCCCTAACAGAGGGAGTATGGATTGTAGGGTGACCATTCGGAACTTGGACTTCTTTACATACTCGTTTAGCCTGCTGAGGTCTAGGATGGGTCTCCAGTCCCCTGTTCTTTTTGGAACTAAAAAGAACCTGGAGTAAGTTGCGAATCCTGCCTGGTCTGCTGGGACCTTTTGGATGACTCTTTTTAATAGCAGCTTTTCTATCTCTATAGCCGCTTGATCCCTGTGATTGGGTGGTACATCTCAGATCCTTTTGGGAGGGCGTGGTGGAAGGGAAAAGGGTATAGAGTAACCTCTGGTGACAATGTCTTGTACCCACTTGTCGCGAGTGAGATTTTGCCAGGCTTCTGGCTACAAGGACAGGCGACCCCCGACCGGCACCAGAGACGTACAGTTGGGTTCCACATCAGGAACGCCAATATGGACGGTCACAAAAAAAAAAAAACGCAACCTCCCTGGTTTTGTGGGCTTCCCCTGCCTCTAGGGCGATGTCTACCATTACATCTTCCTCCCCTGCCTCTGAAGGAGGAATCACCCTGTGGGTCCTGGAAAGGACTCCGATTTCTTGAACCACATTTTGCCGCTCTTCTGACCTTTAGGGTAAGGTCTAGAAGGAACGGTAAAACGGACTCCCACGGCAGTGTCTTTCCTTCCTGCTCACACCTGGTGAGGGTATCTTTCACCTTGGGTCCAAAGAGAGAGTATCCATCCACGGGGGCATTGGTGAATGTAAACTTGAAAGACTCGGCAAAGTTGCATAGACGCATCCAGGAATGTCTCCTTAATTAGACTCATGAAACCACTGCCCTACTTGCACCATCAGCTGCATATGAGATCAGCCACATGGAGGAGTTAATAGATGTGAGAGTAGCCAACTGAGCAGACACTGTAGATGAGACTGCTTCAGTAGAGGTACTCTGAAGAGCATCTCCTAACTCCTTTAGGAGATTCCTCTGAAGTCTCGTAAAATGTGATAGATAGTTCAGCGATCGGAGTATCAAAGCTGCTGAAGAGAAGATACACTTCCCGTACCTATCCATTGTTCAGGATTCCTTATTAGGTGGATGGATAGAAGTAGTCTCTGCTAACTCCTTCTTAGTGGCCGCTGCCACCACCATGGCATCAACAGGTAAACCTAGGGGCGGAAAGAAATTTATTCGGCCTCCTGGGGACAGGTTCCATGGCATTAGTAGTCTGCCATGCCTTCTGACTCACCAAATCCAGTAATTCGTCAAATGGAGGAGACACCCATGAAGCTGAGGGTTGAGACCCAAAAGCCTTCAGGTACACTGACTCCTCATCGCAGGGGGTAATGGTGGGCTAACCACCTCTCTGCCTGAGGATTTCCAAAATGTCTGCAAAGGAGACATCTTCAGAGGACGACTTAGGGGACCCCTCCAACTCATCGAGGTCAGTGTCGGATATGACAGACTCATCAGGGGAGTCTACATGCTTTCTCTTACATGATCTCTTCCGAGGGGTCTCCTCAGCAGGGTCTTCTGGGGAGGTCTCGGAAGATCAGGGATCACCCAAATGGGGATCCTGAGGCTGAGTGTCTCTATCATCCCGGGGGAGAGAGGATGCTGAGACCGTAGTCGGCGCTTAAGGGAGTATAGCATTGGTACTCCTACGTGGTACGGATGAACTATCCAACATGCTCCTCATCCTCACGAAGACAGATTCCTCCAGCTCAAACGACGCCCCGGCTCCGAAAAGAGCAAAGGTGCTGATGGCTCCAGCCGACGCACCAAGAGGAAGACTCTGCACCAAAGAGGTTCATTTGCAAGTGTCCCACTCGGGCCCGACTGAAGAGCTTCGAACCCTAGACACTTTGGACTGCGCCAACAGTGTCAGAACGGAGCTCGGCTCCGAGACAACCACACGGGGTGCTGGAGCAGAGGACACCACTATCGGCTCCAAAGGCCCAATCTGGGTTGGAGGAGGAAAAAGAGCAGGATCAGTAACAGGAGTCGGCTCAAAGACAGAAATGGTCAGAGTCAATAACATTTTTGGAAAGGCCGACGACCAGAGGTGTCTGAGCACCTCTCTCTCGATGTCTTCTTCAGATAAGCTCCTGGAGGATCTGGAGGACAGTGTGGGAGACCTCGCTCTCAACAAAATAGGCGATTTTAGAGTAGGGGAGACCGGTAGAATGTCTGTAGACCAGCTCCAAAGAGGACTGCTAGTGATCGGCACCAAAGCACTTGGTGCCAATACTGCAAGGTCCGTGTCCAGAATCTCAATCGGCTCCGAAGACAGTGGAGCCAAAGAGACAGAGGCCAGCTCCAATTTTGGTAACTTCTGTGGAGGTTCAGAGACAGAAGTTGAGGCTGGAGAAGGCCTTTTTGAGGTCTTGCCTTTATCTTTTCTAGAAGACTGCGACCTAGCAGAGGACGACAAACTGGCTAGGTCTTCCTCGAAGGAAGGTTTTTAACATGCCTTTTAGGATCAGCTTATTCTTCCGTTCCTGGAGCACTCTAGAACTAAAGGAATGGCAAAAGAGACAAGTTTCTTGAAGATGGATGGCCACTAAAAAATACACACAGACGCTATTGTCATCAGTGATGGACATTTTTTGCGAGCATTTAGTACACATTTTAAATCCTGACTGTTTATGCTCTTTATGTTCTTTGGACATAATGGCAGTAGAGAAAACACCAACACACTCACTCAACAAGAGAGGAACTAGATCCTCTAACTTAAACAGATCTAGCCCAAACACTCACGACAAAAACAAAATAATAAATAAAGGGGTTTTACTAGATTCTCCAACTTAAACGAATCTAGATCCAAGGAAAAAGGGAAACAAACTAGCACTTCTAAGATAAATGGTCTAGTCTAAAAGCACACACTCACGGGAACCACACACAAGAAGGCCAACAGGCCCAAGAATTTTATAGCAGTAAAGTCAAATCCGGTTAAAAGACAAATCGGTATCACAATAAAGCTATCAGCAATCAGAATAACACTTAACACGAAGCCAAAAACTCCTAAAGACGGTAGTAATGATAAAGAATAAATCACTTGGCCATGGCCAACCAAAAGAAGCTTCCGACTGAAGATGCGGCAAACGAGATCTGGGGAATGTGCGCATGCATCATGGGATACCTATTAGCCACGAGCCAATCAGAAGTTTTCAGGCTTTCTAAGCGGCCGAGTCGGAGCCAAGGATCGGCTCTGAACCCACACGTAATAATGGAGGCGAGATAGGACTACAGAACATCAGATGTTAAGGCACAGAAAAAAAAATCTGAAATGAATGACTCAGACAGAAGGTTTAACGAAAAGAGCAAGAAAAAGGTGTATTAAGAGCATCATCATGAAACACAGTCCACCACACTATAAGGAAACACCAAGAGAAGCAAAGCATCTGAAGAATAAAAACGTCAAAGGATTGCCCAGCAGATAGTAGCTGTGGCACAATGAATACAGAGGGAAGAGGATAAGCTTTTGATCACTATTAGCCATCTAAGGGGAATACCTCAGAACAAAAAGTGTTCAGAGAATATAGTGGTTGACCAATGACCTTCTGATGCTTTGGTATACTGAATACAAAAGCAATAATGCAAGTTCTTAAAGAAACAATGAAAGTTGTGGGTCCAGAATTTCAGTTTAATCCCAATCATCAGCAGGAGTGAAAAGGCCTGTGAGCCACAGGGAAAGGAACCCTAAAGGGTATTTTAACACTTAAGAAAAATAAAACTGAAGTTCACTAATTTCTGAGAGACTACAATCTAAAAAAAGACTTTCATTTACTTATTCTTTGAAAGAAACCAGGGCTTAACACAACTACAGATGACAATATTACTGAGCTAAAGAACAGAGCCAAACCACAAGTTTGCTGAGCTGCTCAATTCACAATTAAGAGAGAAAACAGTTTGTGGTAAAATAATTCTTAGACAGGGGCAAGTGTTCATGAGATGCAGACCTGACCTTATTTAAAGCTGTGCAGTTACAAATAAAACATTTAAAGAATTAACTCAGGGAACCGTGGTAAGAAAATGCAAGCCATAAAGTAAAAAAATGAAGCATAAGTGAAAATGCACAACCGTAATGGTGACAAGAAAGCAAATATATTCAGTGGAAATGGAAGTAAGGTGCAAGTGAAGTTCAAATTTCGAGTCTATATTATATGTTTGAAGTTTTAAAACTTCGACAATCATATGAGCAACACCATATGAGTGAAGTTTAAAACATCGAACATATAATAAAAACAAACAAAACACCAACCTGAACGCTCTGAGCAGGGGGGAAAGCCCCCCACACCCCCTGCAACTTAAATATACCAACTCTGAGATCGCAATACATTGAAGCAAAGGGAAATATTCCCTACGGCGATCTCCGTTAAAACACTCAAGCTTTCAAATGTTCGCTCATATGGTGTCGACCATGAGACTCGAACTTTTGAAAGTTCGAGCTTCTGATATAGACCGCAAATCTCATAATACGTTTAGCTAAATGCTTAACTAATTTCATTTATTGCTTATCAATTTTGTAGAATCAAGAACAGTTTCACAAAGAGATCCAAAAGAAATAGCGTTCAAAAGAATCTCATGTTAAGGAAACACATGAAAAAAAATGTTTGTAGGCAATATTAAAATGGAAAGAGGCATCCCTGTTGAATGAGTCAGTCGGGGTGGCAAGAAATGCTCAGAATTTACAAAATGCTGAATTTAAACTACACAAAGGGGTAGAGTTAAATTTTTTTTTGTCAAAAACACTTTAAAAACATTGGGGCTGAAACTATTCAAAGAAAGTATTCACACATTAACAAATTATGCAACTAACAATGTAAAGGCAATGGGTCAGAAACTCACGATGTGCAGAATACAGAAGTGAAGTTTAAAATCCCTCTCTTCAATTTGTGGCATTGGATCAGAAAGTTAATTCATCTAATATTTTGGGTCATTAAGCCTGTGAGAAGTTGATCATAGCGAAAACATTCTTTGCAAGCACACAGCAAATGTGTACAAACGGTTCCACTTCATATCATCGAAATTTCATTTCATCGAAATGCAAAACATTGAGACCAAATCGTTGAAAACTCATAACATCGAATCTCAAATCACTGAAAACTATAAAGCAACTAGAAATAACATTCCACAGAGTTTTTATTACATGTATGCAGGGGGCAAGCCCCACCCCCCGTAAATAAATCTACTAACTCCAAGGTTGCACTACAGTGGGCCACTGTAGTGTGACCTTGGAGTTTGTATATTTACGGGAGTGTGGGGGCGGAACCCCCCACATGGGGGTGCAGGGGGGCTTGCCCCCCTGCATAAACGTATTAAACTGCGTCTGGGATGTTAGTTCTAGTTGCTTTATAGTTTAATGATTTGAGATTTGATGTTATGAGTTTTCGACGATTTGGTCTCGATGTTTTGCATTTCGATGAAATGAAATTACGATGATATGAAGGAACCGTACAAACAGCCAGCCATCTTGAATAATGTAAGGATATCTTACATGACTTTTCAGATAAACTTACAGGCTTTTACAGCTTGTTGGAAGAACATTCAGAAAAATTCAGATATTATCCATTTAATACATTTTAAGTAAAGTACTAGTAACTTTCAAAAGAATTAAGCAGTAATTAAAGTGAAAGGCACACAATCACAGCAAACAGAATGGATGAACAGTATTGGTCACTGCTATGAAGCAGGACAAGATTCACATCTACACTTAATCCCAATACCTGACTGATTAAGAAAGAGCATCCTCCATTGCTTAAGCATAGGTGACATTAAGAAACAGATGCAGCTACAGAATAGGTGAATAGTATACTCACTGTCGCTAAGCAAAAACAAGGTTCACATTTGCAATGATCTGAACTTTGAGATTTTTCATCAAAAACAGAAGAAAAAAACTTACAATTGTCATTACATATTTCAAATGAAATTCAAGTTGCCTGTGGCTTAACTGTTATTTTTTTTTTTTTTATCTTTAAGCTATTTTATTTATTTTACAACATAAAAGTTAAGCATTTGTAATTTTTGCTTGGTCTGGGGCCATAGTCTTGTACTCCGCAACAGTGGCAAAATTATAATACAACACAGGATCTGGGCCTCACTTGTACATATTTCATGGCATTTTTGCCATTAACTATAGACGATTGGGCGTCGGGCTGGCAACTTGGCACCATAAAAAAAACAGCAGACCGGAGTTCCGCTGTGGCGACCCCTAACCGGGAAAAACCAAAAAGACAAACAAACAAACTTGTAATTTCTGCCTGGGTGGGTGCCATAGTCTTGTAGTTTTATTTCAAAAATAGTGTCAACATTGAGAGTTTTGCTGCAGGATCTGTGCCTATACAAACTGTTTATACTCCAGTGTAAAAAGAATAGATATTCTGTTTATTTGCGTGTTTAAGAAGCACCTTCAGAGCTTTCCATTTGTTATAAATGCTGTGATTTCTCCACTCTGTTACAGCCTCCCCCTCCATTCTATTAAGTACTGCTCCCCCTACTGCTATATTCTGGTTGCTACAGTAACCACTGCTTCCCTTGCCTCTTACACCTGAATTTCTAGCCTACTTGGGACCTTAGATTTGAAGCACAGAGTCATAGTGGTGAGACAACTGAGTATCAATCTACCCTCTCCAAGGATAATGCCGCAGTATCAGCCAACAACCACCGGTTAACAGTCTTTGGTGTCAGAGGGTCTAACATTTGTCAGCCTAGAAGGCCATGACTGACGGATCAATGCTTCACCAGGGATGGCCTACACCTCTTCCCCTATAGGCTTTTGAATACTGGCAAAAACAATTACCCGCCAACACAGTGCCATTTTTTCCACAATGCCAACAAGATATACTTACCAATACAATGAAATAGAAAGGAAACTAATTGATGCTATCAGCCTACACAAATAAGTCAACAGGAAAAGGGGAGTAGTATTGCTGGAATTGAATTAATCCTCAAGTCTTGGTTACTACCTTCACGAGGTGAACCCCATTTTTCACAAAATCTTAGCAAGACAACACTGATACATAGACTGCATTTTATATAGCATATCATGGACAAAAGTAGGTTAAAACAGACAACTGGGTGCACAATATCTAGGATACAAAAAGTGCCCAATCCTAGTAGGCACACTGGTGCCAGGACTGGAAAAGATGACAGTGTAGAATCCTCAAAATACAGAAACATTCCTCCAATGGGCTAAGGACAGGCCCAGGAGAAGGATGCCCCCTGTTGAAGCCGCAGGCCACAAAAAAATCATCACAAAAACCTGATAGGCCATAAAAAGACCATGAAGATGGCAGAGTGGACTATTAAGGATAAGAAAGAAATGATTTACTGTTAATATTATGCAAGAAGCCCAGAATTTAGAGACAGATTTTATATATATCTATGAGAGAGAGAGAAAGAAACAAAATGAGAAGAAAAATACTTCCACAAGAAAACTGCCAGAAGCTTCAAACAAAAAACTGTGTTCATTCGTAAAACAGATTTATGAAAAACATTATATAGACCAAGAAACCTTGATCTATTTGGGAAAAAAAATGTATGAGGAAGTGCGAAAAAATAAAGAACAAAATCTAGAGACTTTTGAAAGGTATAAAAAATAAATATGGACATGGTAAAGACAGACAGATTGATGTGGTGCAATATTTATGTAAAGTCGAAAGGCAAAACAAAAAAAAAAAAATCAAACAAAAAAGGCAACCCAAAAGATATTCGAAGAGAAATACAATCAAAGGCATCCAGATATGGAAAATTTTACAAAATAAGATCAGAAAGAGGGGAAAATAAAACCTAAAATTAGTAAAAAAAAAAAAAAAAAAAAAAAGTTGAAGTTATGGTGTACTTGCGAAGTGGAGAATTTTTTGTAGAAACTCTAACACAGGTTAGATCACAGTATGATGAAACGAGTACCCAAAACAAGGAGAAACAGGAATCAGGAGACATTTGAAGAAAAATGGACATGGAAAAGAACGATTTAATATGGTGTAATTTTTATGCAAAGGAGAAAGCAAAACTAGTCAATACAAAAGGAGCAGCACCAAAGATATATGGAGGAAATGTATACAAAGACATGAAAATTTTACGATACAAAAAATAAGAAAACAAAAAACTAGAAAAGTGGATTAGTAATAAAGAAGTTAAAGAAACAGAAAAGTACAGTTTTGTACCTACCATAAATGTAGATGTTAGAGCGCTCATACAACTGCAGTCATAACAGACTGGTTATCCTGCCGTCAGGCGGGTCCTCGGTCGGCCGAATTCCAAAGTCTGGGTCTGGCTTCAGCTGATGTCGCACTTTCCCTGACGTCAGAGCGTCTGGGGTATAAAAGCATCAGCCGACGCCATTTTCCTCAGTGTTTCTTGCCCCAGATGCCAGGTGCCCTCTATGAAGGCTAAATTTGGAGAAATGCAATAAAATTCCAAACATTTGCAAGAATATATATATATACATGTATATACAAACAAATACACCATAATAGATTCCCCCAGCTAGCTAATAGAGGGGTAAGCACCCTAGGAATACCACAGAGGGGAAGGAGGGAGGGTAAACCTGACTGCAGATGCATACCTATCGGACATCTACATTTATGGTTAACTGTACTATGTCCTTCAAGGATGCATCTGCAGTCATCACATATGGGTAGAATACCATAGCCAATCTGGGGGTGGAGGTACTAAGTAAAGGATGGTGTAGTTAAGATACCCTGCAGGACTGCCGTAGCAAAACCTGCTCTGGATCTGGAGTATAAACGTAAATTGTAATGCTTGGCAAATGTATGCACGGAGCTCCATGTAGCAGCTTCTAAAATGTCTTTGGTAGCCACCCCTCTTAGGAAGGCTGTGGTGGTGGCTGTGGCTCTCGTGGAATGAGGTCTAATGTTAGCTGGCACAGTTTTTCCATGAAAGGAGTAACAAAAATGAATGCAATTTCCTATCCATTTTGAAATTGTCTGTTTGGAAATTGCTTTTCCTTGTACCCCAGCAGCATATGCTACAAACAACTGGTCAGTCTTTCTGTAACTTTTAGTTCTGTCCAAGTAGTAGCGCAGTTGTCTGTGTATGTCCAGGGTGTGCAGAAGTTTCTCCCCTTTATTTTGTGGTTGTGGGAAGAATGTAGGCAAGTGAATAGCTTGGTTCAAAGATACCCTGGATACCACCTTTGGCATGAATGTAGGATTGGTCCTCAAAGAAACTCTGTCCTGATGAAAGATAAGAAATGGCTGCACTGCCATTAAAGCTTGTAGCTCAGATACTCTTCTTGCTGAGGTTATGGCCAGAAGGAAGGCAGTTTTCCAAGACAAAAACTGTAGATCTGCCGATGCTGCTGGTTCAAAGGGAGGAAGTGTTAGTTTTTCCAACACAAAATTCAGGTCCCGAGTAGGAAGAGGTGGTTTCCTTGGAGGATTAATGTTTTTGATTCCTCTTAGAAACTGTCTTAGGAGAGGATGAGAGAAGACAGGTGGATTAACATTGTATTCTGCTGAGATTGCTGAGGCATGTATCTTAATGGAAGAGTAAGACAGGCCATTGTGGAACAGTTCTGCCAAATATTCCAGTATATGTGCCATGTTCATTACAGTCACATCTAGGCCCTTTGCTGTGTTCCAGGTGTGAAATCTTTTCCATTTTGCTGAATATGCCTTCCTTGTGGAGGGCCGGCGAGCTTCCATAATAATATCCTTCACTCTCTGGGATAGGTTATCCTGAGGAGGAGTCATGGTATTCTCCAGGCAGTTAGCTGCAAGGTGTTCAGGTTGGAGTGCAGAGTCCTGAAGTTGTGCTGCGTCAGTAGGAGTGGCCATAGGGGGAGAGGCCATGGTTTCGTCTGTAACATGCTCTTTAACAGTGGGTACCAGTGCTGTCTTGACCAGTTTGGAGCTATCAGAATTACTCTGGGCTGCTCTGTCCTGATCTTCAGTAGGACCTTGGTCATTAATGGGAGAGGTGGGAAAGCATACACTGTTACAGCTTTCCAGCTAGAGAGATCGTCCACTTTCCATGCTTGTGGGTGGTATTGTCCTTGAGCAGAATTTCTTCAGTTGATGATTGAGGGGGGAAGCGAACAGATCTATTTCCGGCCTTCTCCATGATTGTGTGATGAGTAAGAAGATGTCTGGGTGCAGCATCCATTCGTGTGCATCCATGGTAGTTCTGCTTAAGCGGTCTGCCAGCGTATTGTCTTTCCCTGGCATGAACTGGGACTGTAGCTGTATGTTGAGTTTCAAAGCAAGTTTCCATAGATTCATGGTCAGCCTGCAAAGAGGGTAGGAATGGGTGCCTCCTTGCTTGTTTATGTACCACATAACTGTGGTGTTGTCAGTCCTTATGAGCAGGTGGCCTTGCTGAAGGAAAGGTTTGAAGGCCTCGATTGCGTGCATCACTGCCAGCATTTCATTTTGGTTTATGTGCATGTGCAGCTCCCTTTGTGACCATAGCCCTTGGATACATCTGCCCTCCATGTGTGCTCCCCAACCTTGATCTGAAGTGTCCGTGGTGATGGTTTGGTTGGCTCTTGGCTTGCTGAAGGGCAACCCGCTGTTCGACTGGCAGGCTTGAGCCCACCACAGAAATCCCTTTTGAAGGGAAGGAATGACTGGGATCAGGGTTTCTAAGCTGTGACTGTACTGTGTCCATAAACTTCTTAGGTACCATTGTAATTTTCTCATTTGCAGTCTTGCTTGCGGAATCATTAGAATGCAAGATGCCATGTAACCCAGGGCCTGCAGGATTTTCCTTGCAGTCAGCTGAGTTTGTCTTGTCAGATTCTGGAAGTAAACTGGTAGTTGGTTTTGTTTTTCTTCTGTGAGAAAGGCCATTTGGGTGGTTGTGTCTAGATCCGCACCCAGAAAAGTTATTCTTTGGGATGGAACCAGTCTTGATTTGTGGATGTTGACTGTATATCCCAAGGCCTGTAACAGGTGGATGGCATAGTCCAAGTCCTTTAACAAAGTTTGCTTGCTGTCTGCTTGTATTGGGCAGTCGTCCAGATATGGGTAGATTTGAATCCCCTGAAGTCTGCAGTGTGCAATTACTGATGCCAGGCATTTCGTGAATACTCTGGGCGCAGTAGATAAGCCAAAGGGTAATGCTGAGAATTGATAATGCTCTGACCCTGCAAGAAATCTGAGGTGTCTTCTGCAACTTTGTCGAATAGGGACATGCAGGTATGCCTCCTTGAGGTCTAGAGTCACCAGCCAAGACCCCTTGCCCAGCATGGGAAGGAGTTGCTGTAGAGTCAGCATTTTGAATTTTGGCACAATGAGGCAAGTATTCAGTGCGGACAAGTCGAGAATAGGCCTCCATTGATTTTCTTTTCTTGGAACAAGGAATAATCTGGAGTAAAATCCCTGGCCTTGTTCTGAAAGAGGTACCTTTTCTATGGCCTTATTTGCATTAAGTTGGTAATTTGCTTCAAAGCCTTTGCCCTCTGATTTGGTGGCAGGTCTGGCATGCCTTTTCTTTTTGGCAATGAGTGGAAATGGAACCTGTATCCTTTGTCTATTATTTGCAGTGTCCATGTGTCCCTTGTAATGCTGTGCCAATTTTTTGAGAATAAAGAAAGCTTTCCACCCAAAGGTGCTTCTAATTGAGCCCTGGTCGGCGGAGTCAAAATAAAGTCATTGAGTCTGTCCTGGTGTAGCAGTTGTAGTTCCTGCACTACTTCTCTGGTTGGGAGGCTGCCACTGACAGCCTCTGTAGGAGCCTCTAGCTTGCCCTCTACCTCTGGCACGCCTATTCCTGCCTCTGAGATCTGTCTGAGTCCGGAAAGGACCAATTCTTAGTAGGCCAATTTCTGCTGAATCTCGGTGGTTGGACTTGCAGAAAGTCTTTAACTGTTTGCACAGATTTTGCCTTTTCTTCAAATTTCTTTAAAACCTCTTGAGCCGTGGAACCAAATAATTTTTGCTTTTCCATAGGAGCATCCAAAAGCTTAGCTTTAACATGGTCTGGCAGAGATTGTTCCTTCAGCCAGGCATGTCTACGTATAACTGCACCTGTCATAGCTGATCTACATGACACTTCCAATGCATCATAACCACACTGCAAGAAATGGTTACTAACCTGATGGGAGTTATGCACCAGATCCTGAAGGGATTTGCGATCAAGGGGTTCAGAAGAGGACAGTTTCTTATGCAATTCATCTAGTAAATACTCTTGGTACTGTATCATATGAAATTGACAATTTAATGCCTTCATGCAAAGAGTTGCAGAAGTATATACTTTCTTACCCCATCTCTCTAATGCTCTAGACTCCCTTTCAGAGGGTAGAGGATTTTTAGCAGTGGCAGCTGCAACCCCTTTTGAGCCCTGGGAAATAGTTTCTGGATCAGCAGAGTGGGCCTTGAACAGGTGTAAATGGGTGTCCGGGACCCTGTAGTACCTATCAGGTTTGGCAGGAGCCGGAGGGAGAGAGTCAGAGGCAGTACTAGCATCAGAGTACACATCATCAATGACATTCAAAACAGGAGGTATAGCTAAGGGCCTATGCTGAGGTAAATGTAAAAAGGTCCTTAGTCTCTTTCTGGAATCAGAGAATTCCTGACCCTGCCATTGAAAATGTTCTCTCATAGAGTGTAATGTCTCTCCAAAGGAAAACTCTTCAGGAGGGGAGGCCGAGGGAATAGATTCTTCAGCATCAGAATCCTCATAGGCCGAATAAGCCTCCTCCTGGTGGTCTGACAGAGCAGAGCCATCCGTGGACTCATCTGAGGACTGAGGATCAGAGGGCTCAACCCTGGGCCTTTTGTCTGGAGGTGGTTGAGAGCCCCTGTCCGGATGAGGTTGGGAACCTGTAATTAAGGAGATCAGATCCTCTGCTAGGGTAAGAATCTGAGAGCTAGTAGAAGGTCTCTGAGAGGAAACCTTGGGAGGCAAAGCCTTAGTAAGTTTAGCAGCTTTAGCCCTAGAGAAAGCCTTAATGGACATGGAAGCAGGGGGTCTGGCTGCACCACGTGCAGGAGTAGACTTGTCTAAAGGAATGGTGTCGGAAGGTTCCTGGACACCGGTTTCAGTAGGTAATTCAATGACCGACTCGGCCGGGGCCTCCAGGGTCGAGGTAGTCGGTTGTATGGTTTCGGTAATGGGAAGTACCAAGGACTCTGTTTCAGCCGAGACCGAGACACTCGCGGTAGGCCCGACCGCGGTTTCAGCCGAAACCGCGGTCCGCGTCTGTCAGTCCTTGTCCTTCCGTTTTAACTAAATGCGAAGTCGGAGTCTCCGACGGCATCTTATAAGCAAAACTAGCCCCAAAAAACTCCTCTGCAAACTCCGACCGACGTCTAAGAGTTCGTCGGTTGAAGGAAGCACAGGCTGAACAGGCCGAGACGTCGTGGTCTGGGCCTAGGCAGGGGAGGCAGTAAGAGTGGAAATCCTTATGAGGTATTTGTTTCCCACAAGTTAAACAATTATTAACTTTATCTGACATCGGCTGAGGCAAGAAAGAGTCCCCAACGGGGTACTTAGCTTTTTCGAAGTCTTCGGTAGGGGAATGACAGGAGCTGGCCGACCGGCACTTGCGAACTGCTTCTGCTTCGGGCACCACGCGGCAAGAAAGCCTGAGGAAGATGGCGTCGGCTGATGCTTTTATACCCCAGACGCTCTGATGTCGGGGAAAGTGCGACATCAGCGGCCAGACCCAGACTTTCGAATCCGGCCGACCGAAGGGCTGCCTGAGCAGGACAACCCATATGTGATGACTGCAGATGCATCCCCAGGACACATCTACTATGTTCATCGTGCATACAACTGCAGTCATAACAGATGGGTAGAATCCCAAAGCTAAGTAAGGGTGGTAGGCACTAAGTGGAACTAGGAGGGGCTAGGATGCCCTGCAGGACTGCTGTGGCAAAGCCCGCTCTAGATTTGGAGTGTAGTGGGAGGTGATAGTGCTTGGAGAAAGTGTGCACTGAACTCCAGGTGGCTGCTTCCAAAATATCCTTGGTAGGGACCCCCCTGAGGAAGGCTGCAGAGGTAGCTGTGGCTCTGGTGGAGTGGGATCTGATGCATGCAGGCACAGTTTTTCCATGAAATGAGTAACAAAAGCGTATGCAGTGGGCTATCCATTTTGAAATTGTCTGTTTGGAAATGGCCTTTCCTTGAGCACCTGCAGCATAGGACACAAAGAGTTGCTCAGATTTCCTGAATGGCTTTGTCCTGTCCAAATAATAACAAAGTTGTCTGTCAATGTCCAAGGAATGTAGTAGTCTTTCCCCTTTGTTTTGTGGATTAGGATAAAAGGTAGGTAAGTGGATAGTCTGATTCAAAGCTACACTGGATACTACCTTTGGCATAAAGGTAGGGTTGGTTCGTAAGGAAACTCTGTCCTGATGGAAAATGATGAATGGTTGCACAGCCATGAGGGCCTGTAGCTCCGAAACCCTGCGAGCTGAGGTGATAACCAGAAGAAAGGCTGTTTTCCATGATGAGCAGTTTAACTCTGATGAAGAAGCTGGCTCGAAGGGAGGAAGGGTCAGCTTTTCCAATACGAAGTTGAGGTCCCAAAGCAGGGACTGGTAGTTTTCTTGGGGGTTTTATATTCTTTGCCCCTCTGAGGAACTGCCCTAAGAGAGGATGGGAGAATAAAGGAGGATCTGTGTTGTATTGTGCAGAAATGGCTGAAGCATGGATCTTGATGGAGGAGAAGGAAAGTCCATTGTTTAACATCTCAGCTAGGTACTGTAAAATTTGAGGTATATTTATTACCCAAGGATTCTGTCCCTTCTTTTGATTCCAGGCACAAAATCGTTTCCATTTGGCAGAGTAGGCCTTTCTAGTAGAAGGTCTTCTGGCCTCCAAGATGACATCCTGCACCTCCTTGGAGAGGAGAAACTGTTGGGAAATCAAGGAATTCTCCATGCAGCTAGATTTAGAGTTTTGAGATGGCTGTGAAGGGTTTTGTAGTTGTGCTGGAACAACAGAAGAGGGACTAGAGGTAGGATCCATGGTGGGGAATGTGTCAGGCTCTTCAGGAGCGGATACAAGTGTTGCCTTGGCCAGTCCGGAGCAATGAGAATCATTTTCGGCCTCTCTGCTCTGGCTTTTAATAGAACTTTGGGCAGCAGAGGAAGAGGCGGGAAGGCATAGACTGTCAATGTTGCCCAATTGAAGGAAAGTGCGTCCACTTTCCAGGCCTGTGGATGATAGGTCCTTGAACAAAATTTTTTCAACTGGCAATTTCTGTGGGTAGCAAAGAGATCTATGTCTGGCTGTCCCCATGTCCGAGTTATCTTTGTGAAAATTTGAGGATGCAACTTCCATTTGTGTGGATCTGTCATATTTCTGCTTAGGTAGTCTGCCAGTGTGTTTTCCTTCCCTGGCAGGAATTGTGCCTGTAGTTGAATTTTCAATTCCAGTGCTGTGTTCCATGGGGTCATGGCTTGCCTGCAAAGGGGGTATGAATGAGTTCCCCCCTGTTTGTTTATGTACCACATCACTGTGGTGTTGTCTGCCCTTATCAATAGCTGGCCTGGATGCAGTAGGTCTTTGAAGGTCATAATAGCCTTTTGCACAGCTAGCATTTCCTTTTGGTTGCTGTGAAGGAGCTTCTCTTTTCGTGCCCATTTTCCCTGAATGCACCGATTTGTCATGTGTGCTCCCCAAGCGTAGTCTGAGGGCTCCTTTTGTGATGATTTGAGTTGCTTGAGGTACACAGAAAGGAAGACCTGTGTTTCTTCGGCAAGCTTGAGCCCACCACATAAATTCCTTTTGAAGGCATGGAATGAGTGGTATAATTGCTTTCAAGCTGTGGCTGTATTGAGACCATAAGTTTTTAGGTACCATTCAAGTTTCCTCATATGTAGCTTTGCACATGGGATAAGTAGGATGCAAGATGCCATGAATCCCAGAGCCTGCAGGACTTTCCTTGCAGTTAGCCTGGTGTAAGTTGCCATTTTTCTGAAGTATTGAGACAGTTGCCCTTGCTTGTCTGGCATGAGGTAGGCCATCTGGGCAGTTGTGTCAAAGTTGGCACCCAGGAAAATAATTTGTTGAGAGGGTATTGGTTTTGATTTCTTTTTGTTGACTGTGTATCCCAGGAAGTTCAAAAGTTTTATTACAAAACGCCAGGTGCTGCAGTAGTATGTCCTTGCTGTCCGCTTGGATCAGGCAGTCGTCCAGATATGGGTAGATTTGTATCCCTTGTAGTCTGCAGAAGGCGATTACTGATGCCAGGCATTTCGTAAACACTCTGGGTGCAGTAGATAAGCCAAAGGGCAATGCAGAGAATTGGTAATGGGTTGAACCTGCAAGAAATCTGAGGTATCTTCTGCAATCTTGTCTGATAGGGACATGCAGGTATGCCTCCTTGAGGTCCAATGTTACCAGCCAAGACTCCTTGCCCAGCATGGGAAGAAGCTGCTGTAATGTGAGCATCTTGAATTTTGGCACCTGTAGATATGTGTTTAAGATGGATAGGTCTAAGATAGGTCTCCAATCTTTGTCTTTCCTTGGTACCAGGAATTGTCTGAAATAAAACCCTTGACCTTGTTCTTTGGCAGGTACCTCTTAAATTGCTTTCATGTCCATGAGAGCTGAAATTTGTTTTTGTGCCTCTACCCTTTGATTTTGTGGCAGGTTTGGCATGCCTCTCATTTTTGGAAGGGTGTGAAAGTGGAACCTGTAGCCTCTGTCTATAATGTTCAGAATCAATTTGTCTTTTGTAACAATATGCCAATTTTTTGAGAATAATGTCAGTTTTCCGCCCAAAGATGCTGCCATTAAAGCTTTGCTTGGCAGGTGTAGGGGGGAAGTCATTGTCTGTTTTCTAAAAGACTGTGATCTATCTTCTCCACCTCTTGGGGTTAGTGCTTGCCACTGTCTGGCTCTGAAAGATCCTTGAGGTTGCCCTCTACCCCTTGGATGCCTGTATCTGCCCCCTTGAGGTCTGTCCATGGCTGGAAAGCACCAATTTTTTGAAGGCCAGTTTCTGCTGAAACATGGAGGCTGTACCTGCAGGAAATCTTTCACTGTTTGCATTGATTTCACTTTTTCCTCCATTTTCTTTAGCACCTCCTCTGCTTTAACACCAAACAATACATCTTTTTGAAGGGGTGCATCTAATAATTTAGCTTTGACATGATCTGGTAAGGTTTGCTCTTTGAGCCAAGCATGCCTACGTATAACAGACCCCATAACAGCAGCTCTACATGAGGTCTCTAAAGCATCAAAACCACACTGCAAGGTATGTTTACCCACTTGCTCTGCACCATGCAACAAATCCTGCAACTCTTAAATCTGGTTGTTCTGGTTGTGTCATTTTGCTTTTCAGCTGAGATATCAAAAACTGTTGATACTTCAACATATGGAACTGACAGTTTAATGCCCTCATGGTTAAAGTGGCCGAGATGTACCCCTTTTTACCCCACCTTTCTAAAGATCTGGAATCTCTCTCTGAAGGTAATGGTTTTTTAGCAGTAGAGGCCTTAATTCCCTTGGGACCCTGTGAAATAGTTTCTGGGTCAGCAGTATGGCTTTTATATAGGAACTGGTGAGAATCAGGAACCCGGTAATGCCAGTCTGGTTTAACAGGAGCTGGAGGCAAAGAATCCGGATTAAGGCTGGCTTCTGTGTACAGATCATCCAATATATCTAAAACAGGAGGGATAGCCAGAGGCCTATGCTGGGGGAGCAGAAGAAATTCCCTGAGCCTTTTCTTGTAATCTGAGTAATCTTGGCCTTCCCAGTGAAAGTGTTCCCTCAATATATGCAGGGTTTCCCCAAAAGAGAAGTCCTCAGGGGGGAGACCGAGGGAATAGACTCCTCTGCATCAGTCTCTTCAAATGGAGAATAGGCACAATCCTGGTCCTCAGATAGTTCTGAGGCAATTGAAGCTTGATCTGAGGAAGGGTAGTCTTCCTCTAATCTGGGCCTTTTGTCAGAGGGGGGTTGAGAACCCGTGATAAGAGTAATCAAATCCTCAGCCATTTTAAGCATCTGTTTTTTAGGCATGGAGCCTTGAGAGGGTGTCTGAGGAACCTGTTTTTTTGGTTTTCATGGCCGTTTTAGATTTAGTGAAGGCTTTAATAGAGAAGGAGGAAGGCCTGAAGACCCCTTGAGAAATGGCAGGCCTGTCTAAATTCTGAGTTTCCCCGCCAGGAGCGTCGTTGGTATCTGTAGTAGGAAAGGGGGCCGAGGAGCCTGCAACCTCTGGCACTGAAGACACCGGTAATGCTCGGTACTCAGGGGCTGCGTAGGCGCCTCGCTGAGAACTGGTAGTCGGCCTTAGCGTGGTATCAGTAGGTGGTGCGGACCTCGTATGCCGGTCCTTATCTTTGCGTTTTTTGCTCAAAACTGGAGTTGGGGTATCGAACGACATAATATAATTAAATTTTTTGCCAAAAAAGTGAAGGGCGAACTCCGTCCGACGCTTAACAGTGCGTTTGTTGAATCTAGCACAAAAACGGCAGGCCGAGACATCGTAGTCTGGGCCTAAGCAAGGTATACAGTAAGAGTGGAAATCCTTATGCAGTATTTGCTTCCCACAAGAAATGCAATCATCAACTTTCTCTGACATCGGTCTGAGGCACGAAAAGTTTCCCCAATGGGGTACTTAGCTTTCAAGAAGACTTAAAGTCTTGGGTCCTGCATCGGGTGCTGTCCCTTCTTCCATGACGTCAGTTCATCAGGGGTATAAAACATGCAATGCCGCTTATTACATCAGTTTTCTTGCCACAGATGGGGTGCCCCAATGGGGAGCAATTAAACATAAAACAACAAGGTATACCTCCAACAGAAAAGCAAATACACAAAAGGCTTTTAAGCATAGTAAAGGAAAATAGAGGTATAGCCAAAAGTAAGGGGGCCGGAGGGAGGGTAACCTCTATACTCTAACATCTACATTTATGGTAAGTGTACACAACTGTACTATGTTCTTCGTGTTTCACTGTTGCAGTCATTACATTTGGGTAGATTCCCAAAGCTATGGTTGGGAGGATTAGTTTAGATAGCATTAGGGCCAGCTATAAGGCCCTGCAAGACTGCAGTAGCAAAGCCAGCTCTGGATTTAGAGAAAATTGGCAAATGACAATGTTTGGTGAAAGTATGTACAGAACTCCATAGTAGCTTCTAGGATGTCCCTGGTAGGAACACCTACGAGAAAGGCTGTAGAAGTACATGCAGATGCAGCCCTGGTGGAGTAAGATCTTATCCTCTGAGGAATAGGCTTTCCATGGTGCTTATAGCAGAAATGAATGCAATGGCTTATCCATTTAGAAATGGTTTGTTAAGAAATAGCCTTCCCCTCTGCACCTGCAGCAAAAACTACCGGCAGTTCAGATTTTCTTTGAGGTTTTGTCCTGTCCAAGTAGAATCTAAGTTGTTTGTGCACATCCAAGGAATGCAGAATCCATTCCCCTTTGTTCTGTGGATTGGGGAAGAAGGTTGGCAAATGAATGGACTGATTAAGAGCCACACTGGATACCACCTTGGGCATGAAGAATGGAATGGTTCTGAGTGACACACTGTCCGCATGAAAGATGATGAAAGGCTCCACTGCCATAAAGAACTGTAATTCAAATACTCTTCTAGCTGAAGTGATTGCTAGAAGAGGCTGTTTTCCAAGAAAGTAATTTTAAGTCTGCAGTGGCAGCTGGCTCAAAAGTAGGTAGAGTGAGTTTCTCCAATACGTCTGCAGTGGCAGCTGGCTCAAAGAAATCAAGTGAGTTTCTCCAATACAAAAAGGTCCCAGGCGGAGATTGGAGCTCTCCAGGGTGATCTCAAGTTTTTGGCCCCTCTGAGATGCTGCTTGAGCAGTGGACCTATCAGGGGGGGGTACACATCATCAATGACATTCAAAACAGGAGGTATAGCTAAGGGCCTATGCTGAGGTAAATGTAAAAAGGTCCTAGTCCCTTTCTGGAATCAGAGAATTCCTGACCCTGCCATTGAAAATGTTCTCTCATAGAGTGTAATGTCTCTCCAAAGGAAAACTCTTCAGGAGGGGAGGCCGAGGGAATAGATTCTTCAGCATCAGAATCCTCATAGGCCGAATAAGCCTCCTCCTGGTGGTCTGACAGAGCAGAGCCATCCGTGGACTCATCTGAGGACTGAGGATCAGAAGGCTCAACCCTGGGCCTTTTGTCTGGAGGTGGTTGAGAGCCCCTGTCCGGATGAGGTTGGGAACCTCTAATTAAGGAGATCAGATCCTCTGCTAGGGTAAGAATCTGAGAGCTAGTAGAAGGTCTCTGAGAGGAAACCTTGGGAGGCAAAGCCTTAGTAAGTTTAGCAGCTTTAGCCCTAGAGAAAGCCTTAATGGACATGGAAGCAGGGAGTCTGGCTGCACCACGTGCAGGAGTAGACTTGTCTAAAGGAATGGTGTCGGAAGGTTCCTGGACACCGGTTTCAGTAGGTAATTCAATGACCGACTCGGCCGGGGCCTCCAGGGTCGAGGTAGTCGGCTGTATGGTTTCGGTAATGGGAAGTACCAAGGACTCTGTTTCAGCCGAGACCGAGACACTCACGGTAGGCCCGACCACGGTTTCAGCCGAAACCGCGGTCCACGCGTGTCGGTCCTTGTCCTTCCGCTTTAACTAAATGCGAGTCGAGTCTCCGACGGCATCTTATAAGCAAAACTAGCCCCAAAAACCTCCTCTGCAAACTCCGACCGACGTCTAAGAGTTCGTCGGTTGAAGGAAGCACAGGCTGAACAGGCCGAGACATCATGGTCTGGGCCTAGGCAGGGGAGGCAGTAAGAGTGGAAATCCTTATGAGGTATTTGTTTCCCACAAGTTAAACAATTATTAACTTTATCTGATATCGGCTGAGGCAAGAAAGAGTCCCCAACGGGGTACTTAGCTTTTTCGAAGTCTTCGGTAGCTGAATCACAGGAGCTGGCCGACCGGCACTTGCGAACTGCTTCTGCTTCGGGCACCACGCGGCAAGAAAGCCTGAGGAAAATGGCGTCGGCTGATGCTTTTATACCCCAGACGCTCTGATGTCGGGGAAAGTGCGACATCAGCCGAAGCCAGACCCAGACTTTGGAATCCGGCCAACCGAAGGGCTGCCTGAGGCAGGACAACCCATATGTGATGACTATGTTCATCGTGCATACAACTGCAGTCATAACAGATGGGTAGAATCCCAAAGCTAAGTAAGGGTGGTAGGCACTAAGTGGAACTAGGAGGGGCTAGGACGCCCTGCAGGACTGCTGTGGCAAAGCCCGCTCTAGATTTAGAGTGTAGTGGGAGGTGATAGTGCTTGGAGAAAGTTTGCACTGAACTCCAGGTGGCTGCTTCCAAAATATCCTTGGTAGGGACCCCCCTGAGGAAGGCTGCAGAGGTAGCTGTGGCTCTGGTGGAGTGGGATCTGATGCATGCAGGCACAGTTTTTCCATGAAATGAGTAACAAAAGCGTATGCAGTGGGCTATCCATTTTGAAATTGTCTGTTTGGAAATGGCCTTTCCTTGAGCACCTGCAGCATAGGACACAAAGAGTTGCTCAGATTTCCTGAATGGCTTTGTCCTGTCCAAATAATAACAAAGTTGTCTGTCAATGTCCAAGGAATGTAGTAGTCTTTCCCTTTGTTTTGTGGATTAGGATAAAAGGTAGGTAAGTGGATAGTCTGATTCAAAGCTACACTGGATACTACCTTTGGCATAAAGGTAGGGTTGGTCTGTAGAAACTCTGTCCTGATGGAAAATGATGAATGGTTGCACAGCCATGAGGGCCTGTAGCTCCAAACCCCGAGCTGAGGTGATAACCAGAAGAAAGGCTGTTTTCCATGATGAGCAGTTTAACTCTGATGAAGAAGCTGGCTCAAGGGAGGAAGGGTCAGCTTTTCCAATACGAAGTTGAGGTCCCAAAGCAGGGACTGGTAGTTTTCTTGGGGGTTTTATATTCTTTGCCCCTCTGAGGAACTGCCCTAAGAGAGGATGGGAGAATAAAGGAGGATCTGTGTTGTATTGTGCAGAAATGGCTGAAGCATGGATCTTGATGGAGGAAAAGGAAAGTCCATTGTTTAACATCTCAGCTAGGTACTGTAAAATTTGAGGTATATTTATTACCCAAGGATTCTGTCCCTTCTTTTGATTCCAGGCACAAAATCGTTTCCATTTGGCAGAGTAGGCCTTTCTAGTAGAAGGTCTTCTGGCCTCCAAGATGACATCCTGCACCTCCTTGGAGGGGAGAAACTGTTGGGAAATCAAGGAATTCTCCATGCAGCTAGATTTAGAGTTTTGAGATGGCTGTGAAGGGTTTTGTAGTTGTGCTGGAACAACAGAAGAGGGACTAGAGGTAGGATCCATGGTGGGGAATGTGTCAGGCTCTTCAGGAGCGGATACAAGTGTTGCCTTGGCCAGTCCGGAGCAATGAGAATCATTTTCGGCCTCTCTGCTCTGGCTTTTAATAGAACTTTGGGCAGCAGAGGAAGAGGCGGGAAGGCATAGACTGTCAATGTTGCCCAATTGAAGGAAAGTGCGTCCACTTTCCAGGCCTGTGGATGATAGGTCCTTGAACAAAATTTTTCAACTGGCAATTTCTGTGGGTAGCAAAGAGATCTATGTCTGGCTGTCCCCATGTCCGAGTTATCTTTGTGAAAATTTGAGGATGCAACTTCCATTTGTGTGGATCTGTCATATTTCTGCTTAGGTAGTCTGCCAGTGTGTTTTCCTTCCCTGGCAGGAATTGTGCCTGTAGTTGAATTTTCAATTCCAGTGCTGTGTTCCATGGGGTCATGGCTTGCCTGCAAAGGGGGTATGAATGAGTTCCCCCCTGTTTGTTTATGTACCACATCACTGTGGTGTTGTCTGCCCTTATCAATAGCTGGCCTGGATGCAGTAGGTCTTTGAAGGTCATAATAGCCTTTTGCACGGCTAGCATTTCCTTTTGGTTGATGTGAAGGAGCTTCTCTTTTCGTGCCCATTTTCCCTGAATGCACCGATTTGTCATGTGTGCTCCCCAAGCGTAGTCTGAGGGCTCCTGTTGTGATGATTTGAGTTGCTTGAGGTACACAGAAAGGAAGACCTGTGTTTCTTCGGCAAGCTTGAGCCCACCACATAAATTCCTTTTGAAGGCATGGAATGAGTGGTATAATTGCTTCCAAGCTGTGGCTGTATTGAGACCATAAGTTTTTTAGGTACCATTCAAGTTTCCTCATATGTAGCTTTGCACATGGGATAAGTAGGATGCAAGATGCCATGAATCCCAGAGCCTGCAGGACTTTCCTGCTGAAACATGGAGGCTGTACCTGCAGGAAATCTTTCACTGTTTGCATTGATTTCGCTTTTTCCTCCATTTTCTTTAGCACCTCCTCTGCTTTAACACCAAACAATACATCTTGTTGAAGGGGTGCATCTAATAATTTAGCTTTGACATGATCTGGTAAGGTTTGCTCTTTGAGCCAAGCATGTCTACGTATAACAGACCCCGTAACAGCAGCTCTACATGAGGCCTCTAAAGCATCAAAACCACACTGCAAGGTATGTTTACCCACTTGCTCTGCACCATGCAACAAATCCTGCAACTCTTAAATCTGGTTGTTCTGGTTGTGTCATTTTGCTTTTCAGCTGAGATATCAAAAACTGTTGATACTTTAACATATGGAACTGACAGTTTAATGCCCTCATGGTTAAAGTGGCCGAGGTGTACCCCTTTTTACCCCACCTTTCTAAAGATCTGGAATCTCTCTCTGAAGGTAATGGGTTTTTAGCAGTAGAGGCCTTAATTCCCTTGGGACCCTGTGAAATAGTTTCTGGGTCAGCAGTATGGCTTTTATATAGGAACTGGTGAGAATCAGGAACTGGTGAGAATAAGGAACCCGGTAATACCAGTCTGGTTTAACAGGAGCTGGAGGCAAAGAATCCGGATTAAGGCTGGCTTCTGTGTACACATCATCCAATATATCTAAAACAGGAGGGATAGCCAGAGGCCTATGCTGGGGGAGCAGAAGAAATTCCCTGAGCCTTTTCTTGTAATCCGAGTAATCTTGGCCTTCCCAGTGAAAGTGTTCCCTCAATGTATGCAGGGTTTCCCCAAAAGAGAAGTCCTCAGGGGGGAGACCGAGGGAATAGACTCCTCTGCATCAGAGTCTTCAAATGGAGAATAGGCACAATCCTGGTCCTCAGATAGTTCTGAGGCAATAGAAGCTTGATCTGAGGAAGGGTAGTCTTCCTCTAATCTGGGCCTTTTGTCAGAGGGGGGTTGAGAACCCGTGATAAGAGTAATCAAATCCTCAGCCATTTTAAGCATCTGTTTTTTAGGCATGGAGCCTTGAAAGGGTGTCTGAGGAACCTGTTTTTTTGGTTTTCATGGCTGTTTTAGATTTAGTGAAGGCTTTAATAGAGAAGGAGGAAGGCCTGAAGACCCCTTGAGAAATGGCAGGCCTGTCTAAATTCTGAGTTTCCCCGCCAGGAGCGTCATCGGTATCTGTAGTAGGAAAGGGGGCCGAGGAGCCTGCGACCTCTGGCACTGAAGACACCGGTAATGCTCGGTACTCAGGGGCTGCGTAGGCGCCTCGCTGAGTACCGGAGAACCGGTAGTCGGCCTTAGCGTGGTGTCAGTAGGTGGTGCGGACCTCGTATGCTGGTCCTTATCTTTGCGTTTTTTGCTCAAAACTGGAGTTGGGGTATCCAACGACATAATATAATTAAATTTTTTGCCAAAAAAGTGAAGGGCGAACTCCGTCCAACGCTTAACAGTGCGTTTGTTGAATCTTGCACAAAAACGGCAGGCCGAGACATCGTGGTCTGGGCCTAAGCAAGGTATACAGTAAGAGTGGAAATCCTTATGCAGTATTTGCTTCCCACATGAAATGCAATCATCAACTTTGTCTGACATCGGTCTGAGGCAAGAAAAGTTTCCCCAATGGGGTACTTAGCTTTCAAGAAGACTTAAAGTCTTGGGTCCTGCATCGGGTGCTGTCCCTTCTTCCATGACGTCAGTTCATCAGGGGGTATAAAACATGCAGCCAACGCCATTACATCAGTTTTTCTTGCCACAGATGGCAGGTGCCCCCCCAATGGGGAGCAATTAAATATAAAAACAACAAAGGTATACCTCCAACAGAAAAGCAAATACACCAAAAGGCTTTTAAGCATAGTAAAGGAAAATAGAGGTATAGCCAAAAGTAAGGGGGCCGGAGGGAGGGTAACCAGGATACTCTAACATCTACATTTATGGTAAGTGTACACAACTGTACTATGTTCTTCGTGTTTCACTGTTGCAGTCATTACATTTGGGTAGATTACCAAAGCTATGGTTGGGAGGATTAGTTTAGATAGCATTAGGGCCAGCTATAAGGCCCTGCAAGACTGCAGTAGCAAAGCCAGCTCTGAATTTAGAGAAAATTGGCAAATGACAATGTTTGGTGAAAGTATGTACAGAACTCCATAGTAGCTTCTAGGATGTCCCTGGTAGGAACACCTACGAGAAAGGCTGTAGAAGTAGATGCAGATGCAGCCCTGGTGGAGTGAGATCTTATCCTCTGAGGAATAGGCTTTCCATAGTGCTTATAGCAGAAATGAATGCAATGGCTTATCCATTTAGAAATGGTTTGTTAAGAAATAGCCTTCCCCTCTGCACCTGCAGCAAAAGCTACCGGCAGTTCAGATTTTCTTTGAGGTTTCGTCCTGTCCAAGTAGGATCGAAGTTGTTTGTGCACATCCAAGGAATGCAGAATCCGTTCCCCTTTGTTCTGTGGATTGGGGAAGAAGGTTGGCAAATGAATGGACTGATTAAGAGCCACACTGGATACCACCTTGGGCATGAAGAATGGAATGGTTCTGAGTGACACTCTGTCCGCATGAAAGATGATGAAAGGCTCCACTGCCATAAGGGCCTGTAATTCAAATACTCTTCTAGCTGAAGTGATTGCTAGAAGGAAAGCTGTTTTCCAAGAAAGTAATTTTAAGTCTGCAGTGGCAGCTGGCTCAAAAGTAGGTAGAGTGAGTTTCTCCAATACAAAAAGGTCCCAGGCGGAGATTGGAGCTCTCCAGGGTGATCTCAAGTTTTTGGCCCCTCTGAGATGCTGCTTGAGCAGTGGATGAGAGAAGAGGGGAGGTACTGTGTTATAATAAGCTGATATGCCTGAAGCGTGGATTTTAATGTAGGAAAAAGACAGGCCCTTGTGAAGCTTCTCAGTTAAGTTTTGTAAAATCTGAGGTAAATTGGGTGCTGCTGTGCTCATCCCTTGAGACTGGTTCCAGGCACAGAATCCTTTCCATTTTTCAGCTTAAGATTTTCTAGTACTAGACCTCCTTGCCTCTAAGATGACCTCTATCACACGTTTGCTGAGGGATGGTAAGGGAGATATAGCCAGACTGCAAGGTTCAGTGTTGGAAGCTGGTGGTGGAGAATCTGGTTCTCCTGCTGAGACAGCAGAGGAGGAGTCTGAGGTAGGTGCCATTGAGCTAACCGTGACACTGCAGAGGAGGAGGTACCAGTGTTGACGTGGCCAGTCTGGTGCAATCAAAATCATCCTTGGTTTGTTCTGTTTGACTTTTTGTAGTACTTTGGAAAGCAGAGGCAGCAGGGAGAAGGCATAGACTGATAGGTTTTCCCAGCTGAAGGACAGAGCATCCACCTTCCAGGCTAGTTTGTGTGGAGTCCTTGTGCAAAATTTTTCCAATTGGTAGTTCTGGGGAGAGGCAAATAGATCTATGTCTGGGCTCCTCCATTCTCTTGTCAACATGTTAAAAATCCTTGGTTCCAGTTTCCACTCATGTGGATCCACGATATTTCTGCTTAGTCCATCTGCCAATGTATTCAATTTCCCTGGCAGGAATTGAGCTTATAGGTGCACTTGGTAGCTTAAGGCTGTGTTCCACAATGCTATGGCTAGTCTGCAGAGGGGGTAGGAATGTGTACCCCCCTGCTTGTTTATGTACCACATAACCTTGGTGTTGTCCGTCTTTATCATTAGTTGTCCTGGAAGAATGTAATACTTGAAGGTGGTCAGAGCATTCTGTACATCTAACATTTCTTTCTGCCTGATATGAAGGTGCATTTGATTTGGGTTCCATTTGCCCTGAATGCAATTCCCTGCCAGGTGAGCCCCCCATGTATAGTCTGATGAATCTGTAGTTAGGGTTTGGGTGGCAGGGGGTAGTGTGAATGGTAGTCCCTTGTTTTGGTGGCAGGCCTCTTCCCACCAGAGGAACTCCAGACGTAGACAAGTTATGACTGGAATCATTGTTTTCAGGCTGTGAGAATGTTGACTCCATAGACTTTTTAGATACCACTGTAGTTTCCTCATATGCAGTCTTGCATATAGAATTAGAAGAATGCAGGAGGCCATTAACCCCAAGGCTTGCAATATTTGTCTTGCAGATAGCAGGGTTTTTGTGGCCACTTGTTTGAAGTAAGCTACCAAATGAATTTGTTTTTCTGGCGTGAGGAAAGCCATCTCTGGGCAGTTGTATTCAAGCTTGCACCCAGGAATGTAATTTGTTGACAGGGTACCAGTTGTGATTTCATTTTGTTTATGGTGTACCCTAGACAAGTTAGAACCCTTTTTACAAACCCCAGATGATTTAAAAGTATGTCCTGTTTTTCTGCCTGAATTAGGCAATCGTCCAGGTATGGGTATATTTGAATACTTTTTTGCCTGCAAAATGCAATAACTGGAGCCAGGCATTTTGTGAATACCCTGGGAGCAGTAGACAAGCCAAAGGGCAGTGCAGATAATTGAAAGTGTCTCGAACCTGCCTTGAACCCGAGGTATTTCCTGCAAGATTCCTGCCTGATGGGAATGTGTAAATAAGCTTCCTTTAGATCTAATGTCACCATCCAGGTGTCCTTGCCTAACATTGGAATCAGCTGCTGCAGAGTCAGCATCTTGAATTTTGGAATTTCCAGAAAGGTGTTTAACACAGACAGGTCCAGAATAGGTCTCCATGAGCTTTGCTTTCTGGGAACCAGAAACAGTCTGGAATAGAAACCTTGTCCACTTTCCCATCTCCAGTGTGGAACAGGCTCAATGGCTCTAATGGCCAGAAGAGCATCCACTTGATTTAAGGCCTCTGACCATTGATGTTTTGGCAGATCTGGCCAACCCAAGCCCTTGATGGCAAGGTATGAAAGTGGAATTTGTAGCCCTTAAAATCACGTAATACCCATTTGTCCTGGGTAATATGAGTCCAATTTCTGTAAAAAGAAAGTTTTCCTCCGAGAGGGCATCCAGGTAAAGAGGTCCTGTAGCCCAAAGAGAGTCATTGAGACTGCTTCCTTTGAGATTGGGATCTGTCTTCTCCCTTCTAGGTGAAGAAGCAGTCCATTGTCTAGTTCTGTAGGAGGCCTGAGCTTGGGACCTCTGGGTCTATACCTTCCCCTTTGAGGCCTGTCAGGAACTGGAAAGGACCAATTTTGGAGGGCCAATTCCTGGAAAATCTAGGAGGCTGAACTTGCAAGAAATCTTTCACAGTTGGCATAGATTTAGTTTTCTTCCATCTTTTAATAACCTCCTCAGCCTTAGATCCAAAAGAACATGCTGAACAGGAGCATCTAACAATTTAGCCTTAACCTGTTCAGGTAAAGATTGTTCCTCAAGCCAAGCATGTCTCCTGATAACAGTACCAGAGGCTGCGGCCCTGCAAGAAGCATCCAAAGCATCAAAACCACAATGCAAGCTATGTTTGTTCAACTTGTTCAGTTGCATACAATACATCCTGTAAATCCTTATCTTCTGCACATGCAGGAAGGGAGGCAAGCTTTTGTTTAAAACAGACAAAAGAAATGCTGCTGATATTTAAACATATGAAACTGGCAATTTAAAGCCCTAACAGAAAGGGTAGCAGAAGTATATACCTTTTACCCCACCTGTCTAAGGCACTGGAATCCTTCTCAGAGGGAATAGGATTCTTAGAAGAAGCAACTTAATGCAGCCTTAGAGCCCTGAGATATAGTTTCAGGATCTGCAGAAGGATTCTTAAACAAGAACAAATGAGACTCAGGAATCCTATAAAACCTATCAGGCTTAGAGGGAGCAGCAGGCATGGAGTCAGGATTTAAATTAGCCTCAGAAAGCATGATCCACAATGTCAAGAACAGGAGGGATAGCCAAAGGCCTATGTTGAGGAAGAAGAAGGAATTCTCTAAGCCTCTTCTTAGAAGCAGAATAATCCTGACCTTCCCAATGAAAATGTTCCCTCATCTCATGTAAGGTTTCCCCAAAAGAAAAATCTTCAGGAGGAGAGGCAGAGGGCAAGGAGTCCTCAGCAACAGAATCCTCATAAGGAGGTAAGAATATTCCTGATCAGAGGAAGAGACAGAAGATATAGAAGCCTGGTCAAAGGAATCCATAGGAACATCCTGTCAGCCTTTTCTCAGGGGTGAGAACCCCTAATCATAGTAAGCAAATCTTCAGCCATTTTAACAATTGCTTCTGTGTCCTAGGAGTAGATTCAGAAGAAGGTTGAGCAGGAGCTTTGGACTTAACAGGAGTCTTTGTCTTTGCCTTTAAAGCCTTTGAAATAGTGATGTGAGTAGGCCTGAATACCCCTCAGAAGCCGTACCTGCACAGGTTCCGACCCATCCGAGGGAGAGACATCCAAGGTCCTGCAGCAGATAAAATAGAAGGCCTTGATGGCTCCCCATGGGAGTCAGTAGAGGCCATCGGTTCAGAAGTGGCGGGTACAGAGGCTGCAAAGCGCCTCACTGACTACAGCCAACTGGCGCTGGCTCCAGCTGCATCGGCAGTCCTGTTTGGACCTCGGAGGCCTGTCCTTGTCTTTGCTTCTTTTGAATTCGGTAGTATGGCCGACGACATTCTATAATTGAAGCGCCTGCCAAAGTAATTCAGAGCCCAGTCGTACCTGTGCGTTTGATAGTACAAAATTAAACCTGGCACAGAACCGACAACAAGAAACATCGTGGTCAGGGCCTAAGCAAGGTATACAGTAAGAGTGGAAATCTTTATGAGGCATTTGTTTCCCACAAGTAATGCAATTATTAACTTTTCTGACATTGGAGGAACAAGAAAAGATTCCCAACAGGGTACTTAGCTTTGAGAAGAGAAGTTGAAGAACTTCTGGACCAAAACAACCAAAACTGTTCAGGAATCGCCAACCAACGACTTGCGAGCTGCTTTCCACCGCACGGCAAGAAAGACTGGAGAAGATGGCATCAGCTGAGGGCTATGTACCAGAGCGACCTGACGCCAGAGTACTGGCTTGTACAGCCGACGCCGGACCCAGACTTTGGGATTCTGGCCGACCTCGGGCTGCCTGCCGGCAGGAGCACCCTACAGTTATGACTGCAACAGTGAAACACGATGAACATCCTGCAAGCAGATTACCAACAGAGAAACACGAAGAACATCTGAAGGCATGTGGGATGAAACTAAGCACAGATAAGACAGGGGTAATGGCAGCAAATTGGGGAAATCAGAAGAATCTGAGAATTGAGATAGTAGGGAAGACAGTGGAACAGGTAAATACATTCAAGTATCTGGGAGGGGTGGTTGAGGGGAAGGAAAGTCTGAATGAAGAGGTCAAAGCTAGAATTACAGGGGCTGCAGCCAAATGGCACAGAGTCTCGGGTGCAGTCTATGACAGAAGAATGCCAAAGAAGCAAATCTAAGATGTACAAGTGGTGTGACCAGTACTACTGTATGGCACAAAAACCTGGGCAGTAAAGGCAGAGCAGATGAAAAAGCTAGATGTGATGGAAATGATGTACCTGAGAAGATTGGTAGGAGGCACACTGTGGGACAGACGAAGAAATAAGGACATAAGAGCAAGAGCCAAAGTAGCTCCAGATGCAGAAAAGATTAAAGACAACAGATTACAGTGGTTCAGACGTGCAGGAAAGCAGAAGACAATCTGGTGAAGATGATTTGGGACAAACCGGAAGAAGGTAAGAGGAAACAAGGACGTCCAAAGAGGTGGATGGATTTTGTGAAAGAAGATCTGCAACAGTCAGGCATGAGTATTGAAGGCGGCAGAAGTGTGGCACTGAAATAGAGATGGAGACAATTAACACGCTACCCCGGCCCCATGTAGAAAATGAAAAAAATGGGGGAGAATTGCCATATGAAGATACTTTGGAGCTTTCCATAGGAAGCCAGTACAAATGTTCAGTTGGAGTTACACAAGAAGAAAAGGAACCCGTGACAACTCTGATGCATTCATTGTTGTGAAGTAATAGTTCCCATATGAAAGAGCAATGGATAGCACAGGATGAAAGTGAAGAGAATGTGGCACAAGAAGATGCCTGGGAACTTTCTATAGAATGTCCAGAAGAAACAGAGAGCAAAGAATCTGCCCTTAGAAGAAGGTGATTAAGAGAAAAGTTGCCTGATATTACCCAATATCTAAACTGGTTTGAACTACCTCACCTGTTTCTCCAATCTTGGCTCCAAATCATACAGTTCATTCTATATCAGTTGGGTTTCTGTCCAGCCCTATCGTCCCTCATCTCCCACTATTCTCCTACAAGACATCTCTGGAGCTTAACCCAAGACCTATTAAATGTCTACAAACCCAAGTCAAAAACTGGGTGCAACACATACAGCTACCATCCCTCTATTTCATGGAACAAACTCCCACTTGAAATCAGGCTCTCACACACCCCAAACAATTTAAACCGGACATCAAAGAGTACTTTAAAAAGCATTGGACCTGCCACTGCTCTCACCATCCCTGACCACATCCATCTTCCATATATCTCCATTACTCCTTACCTTCGCCCCCATAATCACCCTATCTACCCTTCTCAACTAACTCTATTCCGTCTCCCCTAACTACCTCTAAACTTTTATTTCCAAATCTATAAATACCTCTGGAGTTACTGTTTATGTAATACATAATACTTAGTATAAATAGCATACTCCAAGCTTTTTATGTAACTTCCTATGCTTTTGTTTTTTATCTTTTTGTTTATAGACTTGTAAACCCTTGTGACTACTGCATGAGTTTTTAAATTACCATGGTATTCTATATTATGTTAATTTGTTCGTACTATTTGGAGTTTTCCTCCCCGGGCCTCCACTGATAAACGGCTTTAGCTCAGTCAGACACTACTGGTAAACAAATGTAAAATAAATGAATAAATAAATTTAATACATATGGACAGACATATTAAGATCACAGAGATCAAAGAAATAGAGTACAGAAAGTCAATAAAACCCCAAAAATTAGAAGTTTGAGAAAACAAATGAACACAGTAATTAGGACTATACATAAAGATTCATGCAATATAACAAGTAAACAGGATATACTACTGTGCAGCTAAATTAATAACAGATGAAGTCTTGCCACAAAAAGTTAAAAAACAAACCACTTAAGTCAAAGGCTGGTGCAACAACAAAAATACCAACAAACAATAAAAAGTAGACCAGCCAACCACAGCCAATAAAATAAAAATGCATTTATAAAAATGGTAAGCGCTTTCAAGCAATAAATGCATGTCAGACAAGATAACACAACACAGACTGCATACTACATAAATAGTAAAGAAAACTAACTTAATAAGCTAATTTACATGCCTTAAGTGCAGGTCTTAAAAGGCACATTAACATCCAATCCAGGAGCTTTATGTGCTTGTAACCTGATAATCCAATTCATTTCTGCTTCTTCCACTTTGACCATGGCCCTACTTCTCAATTTACTAACAAGGGTTTGTAAAACTAAGAAAATGTGTACATAGAATAAGTATCTACATGTTTAGCCAATTATTATTCAAATATCTAAGCCCTATAACCCCAACATGCTCAAAAAAACGTTGCTTGAGGGGACAATTGGTTTAGCCAACATAAAAACAAGTGCAGTCATTACAGATAGCTAAATAAACCAAATCTTTAGAAGTGCAATCAGAATAAAACCTAAAAACAAAGTTATGACCAGTCAGTGGTGGTGTAAAAGAATGTCTATTGGAAATATACTTACAAGCCTTACAAGACCGGCATGCATATGTACCCAACCGATCAGACACCAAAGGCTTCTTGTCATCAAGAGACCTTCAATTATAACAAAGTTGTCTCTTCAAAGAGGGACAATTTCTAAAACTAAAACTCTATGCATCCCCAAGAACTTTTCTAATAGTTTCATCAGTTAAAAAGGACCAGCCAATTGACTATATTACAAATCACATTTTGTGTCAGTGTATGTAAGTAGCACTCTGGCCCCCTTGTACTCAGATTTCCTATGAGCATGTCGCCTCCCTACTGAAAAATAAGGTTTAGCCACATAACTTCTTGCATGCAAGGTGACTTTCATGCGCCGACTAACAGATTCAGAATAACCTCTTGGCTTAAAATCTCAGACGGAGATGTCATTACATGTCTAAAAATCAGCATCATTAATACTTAATCTAGAGGTCAGCATCATTAATACTTAATCTAGAGATTCTATAAAACGGTCCCTTGATTACATTACAAAAAACATGGCTAGGGTGCACATTAGTTCTATGTAATAAACTGTTTTTCCAAGTAGCCTTCCTAAACAGGCTAGTCTGTAGACATCCACTACTTAAAGACTGGATGTCAAGAAAATCAATTGAATATGTAGAAGAAGAAACCGTAAAGTTCAAGAACTGACTGATGGTACCAGATATGACTAAATCATTCAAAAGCTGAGGGTAACCATCCCACAGCAAAAAAAAAAAAAAAAAAATCTGCCATAATACCTAATTTGCAGAGAGAAAACATGTATTCAAAATAAACTGCTCCTCCCAATGTGCCTTTATAAGGGTGGCATAGCTATGCCAAACTTTTGAATATAAATAATCTTCTTCTTCTTTCGGCTTTTCCTGGTTAGGGGTCACCACAGCGGATCACCTGTTTTACAGTGTTGAGTTGCCAGCCCAGCACCCAACCTTCCCCTAGGGCCAGTTTGGAGTGCCCAATCCACCTACAGCAAGTCTTTGGGATGTGGGAAGAAGCATCAGGAGGACATGCAGACTCTGCACAGAAGGCACCCCAGCCAAGGATCGAACCAGAGAACCTCTTGCTGTAAGGTGACAATGCTAACCACTGCACCACCGTGGCCGCCCACCTTTGAATATAAATACGATCACAAAAAAGAAAAAGTAAACTCAGTTAACCGGAATGCAAGGAACAGGCACTCTCAAGCAACCAGCAAAAATGAATAAATAAAAATCGAAGAAATACGGTACAATTTTCACGTGTTTCACTTTGTCCCCCCATAGAAACAATACCTTACTTTTTGAGTGTTAAAAAGGAAGACAGGAATACATTCCCTCTCTCCCCAACTTGAGAACAAGTCAAACCAAACAAATAGTATAGGGTACAATATTAGTCGGGCCTATTTTTAATAGCAACTCTCAAGCAAGTAGAAACTAGTTATCTGGCATTTACCAATCCCCATGGGTGCCAGTTAACAGAGTTTACTGTACATTATTCTCAAGAATTAAATCTAACAAAAAAGCAAAAATAGGCTCATTAGAAAATTAGCTATGTTTAGATAAGTACATAAATACATCTTCAACTCCTTCTAAATTGGGTATAGCCATGAAAAGAGTACACGCATCCATTCTAACAAGAATACAGACACTGACATCAACATCACAGTTTCAAAACGTTTGTAGAAAATGTTCTGTCTCAGCGCAACAGAAGCTGTCTCAACAATGGGCTTCAAAGGATAGTTTATGTAAAGTTTAGTGAATCTTAGGGAGCCCCTGTATAGTTTGGAATAATAGGCTACTCTACCTCAAAGAACATGTATAACTCAAAATCAATCACTCTTCACATTAAAAGATCATACAAATCACTATGCACCTTAGATATTCGCTTATTGACATCAGGCATACAAATTTCATTGAAGTGCCACCATCCGATAAAAGATTATTCATGCTGTTTACATAAAATAGTATCTAAAAACAACAGCTCCGCCTTTATCAGTGGGTCTAATTTGTATGTCGTGCATATTTCTAAGTTGACTAAGGTTTCCTGTTCTTTGGATAAATAAATAAAAACCTTCAAACAAAGCATATTCGTGGAATTCAAAAAATACGCTTCAGATAACTTAAGACTCCAGACAGTTGTTCAGTACCAGATTGAACAAACTAAGCTTCTTAAAACAGCCAACCAAATCTTTACCACAATCAGGAAATAAAGTTCTCAACATGAAGTTTCCGGCCAATAGTCCTAAGCTTAAAACAGTATCACTAAAACTGGAAGGTATAAAAGACAAACCTCTACAAAGCAGTCTCCTCCTGCAGCTGATTAAGCACAATGAACAAGCTTGTCATTCATTTCACTTTCCATACCCAGCTGTTCCATTCCAATGACATTTTCCTCCTTTTTCTTCCCCTGTTAACAGAGTGCTGCCTCACTGGCTTGTCCAGATTCTTCATCGCTACTAGAAGAAATAAAAAAAGGGGCAGAACTGGAGTTGAGGTGGTTACTGGTTCTCTGCAACAAGCCCCCTGTGCTGACTCAAACCGGATTGGACTGCTGGAAGCAGGCAGCAAATCAGAGGTAAATTTCGCCATACCAAAGTATACAAATCCTTTTGAACAGCTGAAGTAGCAGTCGTCTTAGTAGAGCCCCGCGGCCAAACAAATATAAGGCCATTCCTGAAATCAATATCTTGTTCCAATTTCTTAGGTTTTGGCTGCTTAAGCTTATGTTCATACTGGTTGACACTACTAATATCCTCTAATTTAAGCAAACATGAATCTGAGCTACACACACTTCTAATCTTCTGTAGCACAGACTCAATGGCAGTTAACCGTTCAGATTCAGTGGGCCTGAATAAGTAGCCGCATGGCATTAAAACTAGTTTCAATATTCAGAGCCTGCCACTTATGCAGCAGCTCCAGGTAAAACTCTCCAGGAGTAGGCATCTTAAAAATTCATAATCCCAGTTGGAGTTACTCAAGTTGATTTTCCAGGTTCCCAGCAAAGATAAAAGACTCAGTTTTCTTGTTGCAAAGTATCTGTACCCAATAGCTTAACATTCAACTTTTTAAGTTGAAAAGGACATTATGCGAAAATATGATCAGGATCAAAATTTCAGCACATGCAGAAAAACTTATGATATGCAGATAAATATAAAGGAAAAACACAAAATAAGCAATTTGATGACCCAAAAAAAAGTTTTACAGAGAATTGGCAAGCAAGGCAAAAGGAACTGATACACCACCAGAGAAAGAGAGAGATATTTTTCCAAAATATATCTATGAACATCCTGTGGAACATAAACATGCTAAATGGATACAAGAATTTCTAAGGTATAGGATTTGAAACAGGATGAAGTGACAGCCAGATA
Source organism: Protopterus annectens (assembly GCF_019279795.1). NCBI lineage: Eukaryota > Metazoa > Chordata > Ceratodontiformes > Protopteridae > Protopterus > Protopterus annectens. Next base: position 157,879,395 of record NC_056745.1, read on the forward strand.
GATTAAAACAAAGTTACGAATAGCTCCCAAATGGAAAACCCCAAGCCCAGACACAGTCTGGCTAAAAGTATTAACATCTTTACATGAAGATTTAGCCAAGAGTAAGAACTATTTATATGCGGACCGCAAACAGACACCAGCCTGTTTTAACAGGGAAAAAAAATACTCCTAGTCGAGTGTACTTGCAAGCTATCATAAAAACTAACTTGCCTACTGATAATGTATACAACTATACACTAGTATTGAAGCAGAGTCTATAGTCATTCAGAAGAGAACAATCATAGCAATAGAACAAAAGGGTAATAAAAGTAAGTCATATGGAACAAAGGATTATTTGTTGTTAAAATCATACTGTAGAAAGTACAGTTTTGTACCTACCATAAATGTAGATGTTCGAGTGCTCATACAGCTGCAGTCATAACAGATGGTTATCCTGCAGTCACGCGGGTCCTCGGTCGGCCGAATTCCAAAGTCTAGGTCCGGCGTCAGTTGTCATCGCTTCTTCCCTGACGTCAGTGCGGCAGGGGTAAAAAAGAGGCAGCCGACGCAATTTTCTTCAGTTTTTCTTGCCCCAGATGTCAGGTGCCCCCAGAAGGAAGGCAAACATAATGTTATGCAAAGATGCAATGTTGATAAATCAAAAAAAGTAGTTGCAAGCAAATACACCATAAAAGAATACCCCAAAAAGGTTATATGAAAAGTGTTTGTCATAAGGCCTATCCTAAGAGGGGATGGAGGGAGGGAACCCTGGACTGCAGCTGTATGAGCACTCGAACATCTACATTTATGGTAGGTACAAAACTGTACTATGTTCATCGTGCATACAGCTGCAGTCATAACAGATGGGTGGAATCCCAAAGCTAAGTAAGGGTGGTAGGCACTAAGTGGAACTAGGAGTGCTGTGGCAAAGCCCGGTCTAGATTTTGAGTATAGTGGGACGTGATAGTGCTTGGAGAAAGTTTGCACTGAACTCCAGGTGGCTGCTTCCAAAATGACCTTGGTAGGGACCCCCCTGAGGAAGGCTGCAGAGGTAGCTGTGGCTCTGGTGGAGTGGGATCTGATGCATGCAGGCAGTTTTCCCATGAAATGAGTAACAAAAGCGTATGCAGTGGGCTATCCATTTTGAAATTGTCTGTTTGAAAATGGCCTTTCCTTGAGCACCTGCAGCATAGGACACAGAGTTGCTCAGATTTCCTGAATGGCTTTGTTCTGTCCAAATAGTAACGAAGTTGCCTGTGAATGTCCAAGGAATGTAGTAGTTTTTCTCCTTTGTTTTGTGGATTAGGATAAAAGGTAGGTAAGTGGATAGTCTGATTCAAAGCTACACTGGATACTACCTTTGGCATAAAGGTAAGGTTGGTTCATAAGGAAACTCTGTCCTGATGGAAGATGATGAATGGCTGCACAGCCATGAGGGCCTGTAGCCCCGAAACCCTGCGTGCTGAAGTGATAGCCAGAAGAAAGGCTGTTTTCCATGACAAGTACTGTAACTCTGTTGAAGAAGCTGGCTCGAAGGGAGGAAGGGTCAGCTTTTCCAATACGAAGTTGAGGTCCCAAGCAGGGACTGGTGGTTTCCTTGGGGGTTTAATATTCTTTGCCCCTCTGAGGAACTGCCTTAAGAGAGGATGCGAGAATAAAGGAGGATCTGTGTTGTATTGTGCAGAACTGGCTGAAGCGTGGATCTTGATGGAGGAGAAGGAAAGTCCATTGTTTAACATCTCAGCTAGGTACTGTAAAATTTGAGGTATATTTATTACCCAAGAATTCTGTCCCTTTTCTTGATTCCAGGCACAAAATAGTTTCCATTTGGCAGAGTAGGCCTTTCTAGTAGAAGGTCTTCTGGCCTCCAAGATGATGTCCTGCACCTCCTTGGAGAGGAGAAACTGTTGGGAAATCAAGGAATTCTCCATGCAGCTAGATTTAGAGTTTTGAGATGGCTGTGAAGAGTTTTGTAGTTGTGCTGGGATAACAGAAGAGGGACTAGAGGTAGGGTCCATGGTGGGGAATGTGTCAGGCTCTTCAGGAGCGGATACCAGTGTTGTCTTGGCCAGTCTGGAGCAATGAGAATCATTTTCAGCCTCTCTGCTCTGGCTTTTAATAGAACTTTGGGCAGCAGAGGAAGAGGCGGAAGGCATAGACTGTCAATGTTGCCCAATTGAAGGAAAGTGCGTCCACTTTCCAGGCCTGTGGATGATAGGTCCTTGAACAAAATTTTTTCAACTGGCAATTTCTGTGGGTAGCAAAGAGATCTATGTCTGGCTGTCCCCATGCCTGAGTTATCTTTGTGAAAACTTGAGGATGCAACTTCCATTCGTGTGGATCTGTCATATTTCTGCTTAGGTTGTCTGCCAGTGTGTTTTCCTTCCCTGGCAGGAATTGTGCCAGTAGTTGAATTTGCAATTCCAGTGCTGTGTTCCATAGGGTCATGGCTTGCCTGCACAGGGCGTATGAATGAGTTCCCCCATTTGTTTATGTACCACATCACTGTGGTGTTGTCTGTCCTTATCAATAGCTGGCCTGGATGCAGTAGGTCTTTGAAGGTCATAATAGCCTTTTGCACGGCTAGCATTTCCTTTTGGTTGATGTGAAGGTGCTTCTCTTTTCGGGTCCATTTTCCCTGAATGCACTGATCTGTCATGTGTGCTCCCCAGGCATAATCTGAGGCATCTGTTGTGATGATTTGAGTTGCTTGAGGTACACAGAAAGGAAGACCTGTGATTCTTTGGCAAGCTTGAGTCCACCACATAAATTCCTTTTGAAGGCATGGAATGAGTGGTATAATTGCTTCCAAGCTGTGGCTGTGTTGAGACCATAAGTTTTTTAGGTACCACTGAAGTTTCCTCATATGCAGATTTGCACATGGGATTAGTAGGATGCAAGATGCCATGAATCCCAGAGCCTGCAGGACTTTCCTTGCAGTTAGCCTGGTGTAAGTTGCCATTTTTCTGAAGTATTGAGACAGTTGCCCTTGCTTGTCTGGCGTGAGGTAGGCCATCTGGGTGGTTGTATCCAAGCTGGCACCCAGGAAAATTATTTGTTGAGAGGGTATTAGTTTTGATTTCTTTTTGTTGACTGTGTATCCCAGGTAGTTCAACAGTTTTATTACAAACGCCAGGTGTTGCAGTAGTATGCCCTTGCTGTCCGCTTGGATCAGGCAGTCATCCAGATATGGGTAGATTTGTATCCCTTGTAGTCTGCAGAAGGTGATTACTGATGCCAGGCATTTCGTAAACACTCTGGGCGCAGTAGATAAGCCAAAGGGCAATGCAGAGAATTGGTAATGGGTTGAACCTGCAAGAAATCTGAGGTATCTTCTGCAATCTTGTCTGATAGGGACATGCAGGTATGCCTCCTTGAGGTCCAATGTTACCAGCCAAGACTCCTTGCCCAGCATGGGAAGAAGCTGCTGTAATGTGAGCATCTTGAATTTTGGCACCTGTAGATATGTGTTTAGGATGGATAGGTCTAAGATAGGTCTCCAATCTTTGTCTTTCCTTGGTACCAGGAATAGTCTGGAATAAAACCCTTGACCTTGTTCTCTTGCAGGCACCTCTTGAATTGCTTTTATTGTCCATGAGAGCTGAAATTTGTTTTTGTGCCTCTGCCCTTTGACTGTGTGGCAGGTTTGGCATGCCTCTCATTTTTGGAAGGGTGTGAAAGTGGAACCTGTAGCCTCTGTGTATAATGTCCAGAATCCATTTGTCTTTTGTAACAATATGCCAGTTTTTTGAGAATAATGTCAGTTTTCCGCACAAAGGTGCTGCCATTAAAGCTTTGCTTGGCAGGTGTAGGAGGAAGTCATTGTGTCTGTTTTCTAAAAGACTGTGATCTATCTTCTCCACTGTCTGGTTCTGAAAGATCCTTGAGATTGCCCTCTACCCCTTGGACGCCTGTATCAGCCCCTTTGAGATCTGTCCGTGGCTGGAAAGGACCAATTTTTTGAAGACCAGTTTCTGCTGAAACGTGGAGGCTGTACCTGCAGGAAATCTTTCACTGTTTGCATTGATTTCGCTTTTTCCTCCATTTTCTTTAGCACCTCCTCAGCTTTAACACCAAACAATACATCTTTTTGAAGAGGTGCATCTAATAATTAAGCTTTGACATGATTTGGAAGGTTTGCTCTGAGCCAAGCATGCCTACGTATAACAGACCCCGCAACAGCAGCTCTACATGAGGCCTCTAAAACATCAAAACCACACTGCAAGATACGTTTACCCACTTGCTCTGCACCATGCAACAAATCCTGCAACTCATCTGGTTGTTCTGGTTGTGTCATCTTGCTTTTCAGCTGAGATATCAAAAACTGTTGATACTTTAACATATGGAACTGACACAGTTTAATGCCCTCATGGTTAAAGTGGCCGAGGTGTACACCTTTTTCCACCACCTTTCTAAAGCTCTGGAATCTCTCTCTGAAATTAATGGGTTTTTAGCAGTAGAGGCCTTAATTCCCTTGGGACCCTGTGAAATTGTTTCTGGGTCAGCAGTATGGCTTTTATATAGGAACTGGTGAGAATCAGGAACCCGGTAATACCAGTCTGGTTTAACAGGAGCTGGAGGCAAAGAATCTGGATTAAGGCTGGCTTCTGTGTACACATCATCCAATATATCTAAAACAGGAGGGATAGCCAGAGGCCTATGCTGGGGGAGCAGAAGAAATTCTCTGAGCCTTTTCTTGGAATCTGACTAATCTTGGCCTTCCCAGTGAAAGTGTTCCCTCAATGTATGCAGGGTTTCCCCAAAAGAGAAGTCCTCAGGGGGGAGACAGAGGGAATAGACTCCTCTGCATCAGAGTCTTCGAATGGAGAATAGGCATAATCCTAGTCCTCAGATAGTTCTGAGGTAATAGAACCTTGATCTGAGGAAGGGTAGTCTTCCTCTAATCTGGGTCTTTTATCAGAGGGGGGGTTGAGAACCCTTGATAAGAGTAATCAAATCCTCAGCCATTTTAAGCATCTGTTTTTTAGGCATGGTGCCTTGAGAGGGGGGTCTGAGGAACCTGTTTTTTGGTTTTCATGGCTGCTTTAGATTTAGTGAAGGCTTTAATAGAGAAGGAGGAAGGCCTGAAGACCCCTTGAGAAATGGCAGGCCTGTCTAAATTCTGAGTTTCCCCGCCAGAAGTGGCGTCGGTATCTGTAGTAGGAATGGGGGCCGAGGAGCCTGCGACCTCAGGTACTGAAGACACCGGTAATGCATTATCATCGGCACTCAGGGGCTGCGTAGGCGCCTCGCTGAGTACCGGAGAACCGATATTAGGCCTTAGCGTGGTTTCAGTCAGAGGTGCGGACCTCGTATGTCGGTCCTTATCTTTGCGTTTTTTGCTCAAAACTGGACTCGGAATATCAGACGACATAATATAATTACATTTTTGCCAAAAAAGTGAAGGGCGAACTCCGCCCGACGCTTAATAGTGCGCTTGTTGAATCTAGCACAAAAATGGCAGGCCGAGACGTCATGGTCTGGGCCTAAGCAAGGTATACAGAAAGAGTGGAAATCCTTATGTGGTATTTGCTTCCCACATGAAATGCAATTATTAACTTTGTCTGACATCGGTCTGAGGCAAGAAAAGTTTCCCCAACAGGGTACTTAGCTTTTAAGAAGACTTCAGCTGAAATACTTTCGTAAATCTCAGGAGCTGGCCGACCGGCACTTGCGAACTGCTTCTGCTTCGGGCACCGCGCGGCAAGAAAGACTGGAGAAAATGGCGTTGGCTGCCTCTTTTATAACCCTGCCGCACTGACGTCAGGGAAGAAGCGATGACAACCGACGCCGGACCTAGACTTTGGAATTCGGCCGACCGAGGACCCGCCTGACGGCAGGATAACCCATCTGTTATGACTGCAGCTGTATGCACAATGAACATCTGTAAAAAGGGGAAGAATCCAAGTATTGCATGGAGAGGCTACAAAAAATCATTTGACAGTATCCCACATGCATGGAGTGCTTAATAATGTACAAGATAAACCATACACTGAATCGATTACATTACAGCAACCATGAAACAGTGGCAAACCACTTTGCAGTTAAGCCATGACAAGGGACAAATCATTCCCAGGATAAAAATTCAAGCACTTAACCCATTAAGTTGTCTACTTAAATTAGGTCATGGCTACAATTTGGCTCCCTGAAAACAACAGTATGTAAAGACTGCTCATCTTTTTGTAAATTATTTGAAAGTGTATAGTTCATCAGATGAGGAACTGAAAGCACAAATGCAAGTGTTCAAATCTTTTTCAGATGACATAGGAATGACATTTGGTCTTGATAAACGTCCAAAAGCAACCTTTAAAGCAGGAAAGCGGCAGCACCAAGAATCAGTGTGGGACAGGAATGTGATACAAAAGAACTTAAGCAAGAGGGAGTGTATAAGTATTTGGGAATTGATGAAGGATCAACAATAAAACTAACAAATGTGAGTAAAACTTAAGGAATATTTTAGAAGACTAAAATGAATACTGAAAACAGTATGGACAGCTAGGACCATGTGTCTAGTAAACCAATTTGCTCTTCCTCTCCTAACTTAGTTTTGGAGAGACTGACTGGCCCGACAGGCCCCAAAAGTTAGTTATTGGATAGGTTAGATAGGAAAATGAGAATGCCTCACCATTATTAAATAGATTCACAAAATCAGTGCATACCAAGATTAAATATTCCCAGTTCTGAATGAGGTTCATCATGGGACTGTATATGTATCTTCTGACCTCACAAGACCCAAAAGTAGTGAAAGCTTTGAAACTTCAGAATAAGTCTAAGATTACTTCACTATTTAGTTTAACAGAAGCATATTGGCATCAAAACAGGAATGGAAATCAAACTAAAAGTAGATCAAAATCAGGCAATTGAATGTGCCAAAAAACAAAAGAAAGAATATACGGTGAAGGATCAGATGAGAAGGCAAGAAATGTGGAAAAAGCATAAAAATAGTTGCAAGTATAAAAAACTCTTGGAACCACCTCATGGTGATCAGGATTGAATGCAGGAATGGGTAAGGAAAGGCGAACTTAAACCAAAAGACGAAAGGTTAATACTGGTGGCCCAAGATAGTAGACAACGTACACGTTGGTTTACAAAGTCTATTGAACATGTGGGAAAAACAGACAAATGTAGGTTTTGTAAAAACAGAATTGGAAGCAGTCACACATCTTGTTGCTGGTTGTGACATACTAATAATGGCTGGAGGACTGTATACTGAAAGGCATAATAATGTGGCAAGACTGTTGTTTTGCGGATTGTGTGAACGTTATAATATTGAGGTAGTTGAAAAACACTGGAAACATGAGCCACAAAGCATCATAGAAAATGATGAAGTTTATATCCTATGGGATTCATCCATTACCAACAGTTCAAAAATTAGAAAACCAAATATGGTAGTCCATGAAAAGAAGCAAAAGTAGCATTGATCACTGAAATTGCTATATCCAGTGACTACAGTGTCTTATGTATAGAGAGACTGTCATAAAATACTAGGATTTGCAGGCAGAAATGAGGGCAATGTGGAAGAAGGATAGCCAGACAGTTCCAGTAGTAGTAGGAGCAAAAGGTCTTATAAAAAGAATTTACGGTCATATTTTGATATGTTACCATATACATGTAATTCCATACAAATTGCAGGAGGTGTTATTACTGGACACATTGCAGGTGCTGCGAAGAGCACTTCTGGCGAATATCAAAGTTTGACAATACTAACGTCATGAACTTTAACTGTACTTTGACTTAGGAATGGGGTCCATTCCCATCATGGTATTAGAAACCCAAAAGACTTGGAGAAATTAAACAGGAGGAGAAAAAAGTACAGTTTTGTACCTACCATAAATGTAGATGTTCGAAGATCCACATTGCTGCAGTCCTTACTTATGGGTAGTCCGCTGTCCTCGGTCGTCTGGATACCAGTATTAGGCTGACGCCTAGATCTGACATCAGAGCGTCAGGGTATAAAGGCGCATGACCGATGTCATATCCTCAGTCTTTTCTTGCCCCAGATGTCAGAAGGCCAAACCAGAAAGGCCACAGCCAAAAACAGAATACCTCCCAAAAACATGCCCAACAACAACCATCACCTAAAGCATAGCACTAAGTCAAACTACAGAGGGAAGGAGGGAGGGTAATTGAGACTGCAGCAATGTGGATCTTGAACATCTACATTTATGGTAGGTACAAAACTGTACTATGTTCTTCATCTCACATTGCTGCAGTCCTTACTTATGGGTAGAATCCCAAAGCAACGGGAAAGGGAGGATGGTAAAAATCATAAAGCATTAGGGGCCGCTAAAATGCCCTGTAAAATTGCAGTGGCAAATCCAGCCCTAGACTTAGAATAAAGAGGAAGGTGGTAATGTTTAGAAAAGGTATGCACTGAACTCCAAGTGGCTGCCTCCAAAATGTCTTTTGTAGCTACCCCCCCTTATAAAGGCCGTAGAAGTAGCAGTAGCTCTAGTGGAAGGAGGCCTGATTCCAGCAGGAATCTCCTTACCATGATGGGAATAACAGAAAGAAATACAAAACCCAATCCATTTAGAAATAGTTTGTTTCGAAACAGGTTTACCCTGTGAACCCAAAGCAAAAGAAACAAACAATTGCTGAGACTGTCTGAACTCCTTGGTTCTGCTCAAATAATAACGCAACTGCCTGTGAATATCCAAAGTATGCAAAATTTTCTCCCCTTTATTTTGGGGGTTTGCATAAAAAGTAGGCAAATGAATAGTTTGATTTAAGGCCACACTAGAAACCACTTTAGGCATAAAGGAAGGATTAGAAGATACCCTATCCTTATGAAAAATCAGGAAAGGCTCCACTGCCATGAGGGCCTGTAATTCAGAAACCCTTCTTGCAGAGGTAATGGCCAACAAAAAAGCAGTTTTCCATGATAAATACTTTAACTCAGCAGTAGCTGCAGGCTCAAAAGGTTGTAGAGTAAGTTTTTCCAACACAAAATTGAGATCCCAAGCAGGAGTAGGAGCTCGGGGTCTTATATTCTTTGCCCCTCTAAGAAATTGCTTAAACCAAGGATGAGAGAATAAGGAGGGTCACAATCATAGTGAGCAGAAATGGCTGCAGCATGGACCTTTATTGAGGAGAAAGACAAACCCTTGTCCAATAATTCAGTAAGATATTGAAGAGCAACACTTAAATCAGGTTTGGAGACATCAAAGTCCTTTCCTTTGCTCCAAATAAAAATCTCCTCCATTTATCAGCGTAAACTTTCCTGGTACTAGGCCTCCTGGCCTCCAAAATAACATTCAAAACTTGTTGTGGAAGCTGAGACCCTCCAGAGTCTAAAACAGAATATGCCAGGCTGTTAGATGCAGAGACTGAATCTTGACATTGAGGAAGTGACTGTCCTCTTGTGACAAAGGTGCAGAATCAAAGGCAGAGGCCACGGAGGTTCTCGTACTAAACTCCTCAGTAGTGGGTACCAGTGTTGTCGAGGCCAATCCGTGCTATCAAAATCATGGTTGGCTTGTCTTGTCTGGCCTTCAAAAGTACCTTGGGAAGAAGAGGCAGAGGTGGAAAGGCATATACATGCAGATTGTTCCAACTGAAAGATAGAGCGTCCACCTTCCAAGCTGTGTGATGAAACATTTTTGTGCAAAACTTTGGCAACTGGTAATTTAGTGGAGAAGCGAACAGATCTATGTCTGGAGTTCCCCATAACACTGTCAACTGTTGAAATACATGAGGATCCAATTTCCACTCGTGAGGATCCACTATTTGTCTGCTCAATACATCTGCTAAGGAGTTCTGTGCTCCTGGTAGAAACCTTGCCTGAAGATTGAGGTGTAGATTGAGAGCAGTTTCCCACAGAATCATCGCTTGCCTGCAAAGAGGGTAAAAATGGGTTCCCCTGCTTGTTGATGTACCACATGACAGTAGTGTTGTCTGTTTGAATCAACACCTGCCCTGGACGAAGTAAATCTTTGAAAGCCATCAATGCAAACTGGACTGCTAACATTTCCTTCAAGTTGATATGCAAATGTTGGAGTTTGACAGGCCACGTGTTTTGCACCCATTTTCCATTGAGGTGTGCTCCCCAAGCCTTGTCCGAGGCATCTGTCGTTAGAATCTGGTCACAGAGAGTCCCTTGTTTAGGTGACATTCCTGAGCCCACCACAAAACTCCTTCTGAATGCAAGGTATTGTCTGAATGACAGTGTCTAGATCTTGGCAGTGCTGTGTCCACACATTTTTGAGATACCATTGAAGCTTCCTCATATGCAATTTGGCATTGGGAAGCACCAGAATACAAGATGCCATGAACCCCAAGGCTTGAAGGACTGTCCTTGCAGTCAGCCTGGACCGTAGAGACATTTGCTGGAAATAAAGAGAAAGGCTTCTTTGTTTGTCCGGGGTCAAAAAAGCCATCTGGGAAGCTGTATTCAGTCTCACACCCAGAAAGCACATGTCCTGAGAGGGTACTAGACTGGACTTTGTTTCGTTCCCAGAATACCCTAGGCATCTTAACACTGCCATCACATACTGTAGATGATGAAGAAGTTCGTCCTTTTCTTGTGCAATAATCAGACAGTCGTCCAAATAAGGATAAATCTGTATTCCTCTTAGTCTGAAAAATGCTATCACTGGAGCCAGAACCTTTGTGAACACTCTGGGCAGTAGGTAAGCCAAAGGGCAATGCAGAGAACTGATAATGTAAATTTCCAGCCCGAAACCGAGGTACCTCCTGCAACTGGGCCTGATAGGAACATGAAGGTAAGCCTCTTTGAGATCCAGAGTAACCATCCAGTGATCTTTTCCCAACAGAGGTAAAAGCTGTTGTAAAGTCAGCATCTTGAACTTTGGAATGTCCAGGTAAGTGTTGAGGATAGATAAATCCAAAATTGGTCTCCACATGTTTCCTTTCTTTGGAACTAGAAACAGGCGAGAATAAAATCCTAGGCCCACTTCTGACAGAGGAACTGGCTGTATAGCTCCTATTTGAAGAAGTAAAGAAATTTGTCTGTGAGCCTCTATCCTTGCGAGGAGGACGTCTGGCATGCCTTTGAAAGGAGGCATGTTATGGAAATAGAACTTGTAACCTCGGTTTATAATGTCCAATACCCATTTGTCCTGGGTGACTAAATGCCAATTTTGCTTGAAAAGAGCCAACTTTCCTCCCAAAGGAGCTGCCAGGCAAGAGGAATCTGGCAGCTGAAAATGCAGGTCATTGGGCCTGTTAAGGACTGGCCCCTGCCCTCACCAGCAGATTGAGCAGGCGAACTCCATTGTCTCGGCCTGAAGGTACTCTGAGCTCTGCCCCTACCACGCCTAGATCTACCCCTAGACTGAGAATCAGAAGAAGGGCACGTCCACCCCTTAGTAGGCCAATTTCTACTAAACTTTGGAGGTTGTACCTGCAAAAATCTTTAACAGTCTGCATAGACTTAGCCTTGTCTTCCATTTTCTTTAAGACTGACTCCACAGGAGGACCAAACAAAACTTCAGACTGCAAAGGGGCATCCAGAATTCTAGACTTAACATGCTCAGACAAATTCTGATCCTTAAGCCAGGCGTGCCTACGAATAACTGAACCAGTGGCAGCCACCCTAGAAGAAGCCTGTAAAGCATCAAAACCACATTGCAAAGAGTGCTTACCCACCTGTTCAGAAACATGCACTAAATCCTGCAATTCTTTACACTCTATGCCCTCTGCCAAAGCATCCACTTTAGATCTTAGCTGAGAAAGGAGGAAATTCTGATACTTCAACATATGAAACTGGCAGTTCAAAGCTCTCATTGCTAAAGTAGAAGAGGTATACACCTTCTTACCCCATCTATCCAAAGCTCTAGCTTCCTTATCCAGAGGAACCGGATTCTTAACAACAGAGGCTCTAACACCCTTAGGCCCCTGACTAATAGTTTCTGGGTCCGCCCTAGGACTCTTATACAGATATTTATGAGCCTCAGGCACCCTGTAATACCTGTCCGGTTTAACTGGGGCAGGAGGCACAGAATCTGGATTAAGGGAAGCTTCGAGAAAACATCTGAAACAACATCCAAAACCGGAGGTATAGCTAAGGGTCTATGCTGTGGTAAAACAAGAACTCCCTAAGCCTCTTCCGGGAATCAGAGTAATCCTGTCCCTCCCACTTAAAATGCTCCCTCATGGAATGGAGAGTTTCTGAAAATGAAAAATCCTCTGGAGGAGAAGCAGAAGGAGTGGAATCCTCTGCATCAGAATCAGAATAAGGAGGAAATCTTGAATGTCCTCAGTAGAAGACTCTGAATCATCTGAGGCCTGCTCCAAACTTTCCAACTCTGGCTCCATCCTGGGCCTCTTATCAGGAGGGGGCACAGAACCTCTAATTAAAGTAATCAAATCCTCTGCCATTTTAAGCATGTGCTTTTAGGCACAGACCCTGAAGAACCAGAACTGACACCAGAGGAAGGCAAAACAGACCTGCCCTTAGAAGGAGCCTTAGAAACAGTAGCAGAAGGCCTAACCACCTTAGGCATAGAAGGGAGAATAGTAACCTGAGAGGCCCCTTCAGCCTGGCCTGCCTCCTGAGAGGCCACATCTTGTAAAATCAAAGTTTCCCCCTGGGACTCAACAGAAACTTCAGCCGGATCCACCTGTTCAGCTGTAGCTTCTAAAGGTCCTGCCTAGGCTTTAAAGATTTGCCTTTGCGCTTCTTAGTAGAAGCAGGCGTCGGAACATCCGACGGCATATTATAATTACACCTCTTGCCAAAGACTAACCTAGCGCAATCTAACCTCCGTTTTATAGTGCGCTTATTAAACCTAGCACAAAACCGACACCCGACTAGCTCGTCCCAAACAAGGAATACAAAGCGAGTGGTAATCCCTATGCGGTATCTGTTTCCCACAAGAAATACAATTATTCACTTTTTCTGACATCCGTAAGTAACTGAGGCAAGAAAAACAAAAATATTCCCAACGGGTACTTAGCCCAACTTGGTATCGGTCTGAAACTCCAACGAAAAATTTCAGAACGGCACTTGCAACTCTGCTTCTGCATCGGACCATGCGGCAAAAAAGACTGAAGATATGACGTCGGTCATGCGCCTTTATACCCTGACGCCTGATGTCAGATCTCCATGACCGTTTGGTATTCGGGCCGACCGAGGACAGCGGACTACCCATAAGTAAGGACTGCAGCAATGTGAGATGAAGAACATGTGGAAGCATGTCAATATTCACCCAGAAGAGACTTGCATCAAGGCTGGTTAAGCAGCATGATGCACTAGAGCCTCTTCGTGTCCAAATCACCATCAGAAAGGTCCCTCACTATACTCTAGACTAGCCATAGAACTCCCTCTATGACACAAGAAAGTCACTATACCCATCTACAAGAACTACAGTCACAATATTAAACCCAGCGCCATTTTTATTGTGTGATCTAAACTATGCAACTATAGACTCAGAAAAAAGACCACCACTAGTGTACAAGTACAGAGATTCTAAGACTGTCAAACCCAAGAAAAACTAGTCCGAATACCCACAGGGGAAGTAACATCTTATTTCCTAAATGCTTTATCCTAACACACGAGTCCCCCTCCTGATATCTGTCTTTTATCTAGACAAAAGTTTTGATCTAGTAATTTAACACTAAAATAATATAGACCTTAGAAAGGGTTAGGTGAATCCAAGCACCAAATGGATTAACTGGCTAGGCTTAAAATGGCCTGCAAGTACTAACTTATGAACATATATGATTATAAACCCTTGAAAAAAATATTAAGAAGGTCTTTATACAAAGAACCTCTGAGATTATAAAGAATGCTCAAGTACACCGTATTTACTACTGAACAATGAAAAGTTAGTAGAATGAGAACTTCTTTGAGTGACTCTGCACTTGCCTACGACAGAAGAAAAAAGTAAAATTCAGACATACTTACAAATGCATTTACTCAAACAAGTGACAATGAGAAGTTGGCCAAAGCAAAATTTAGCCCTGGCAGCAATGTATTAATGTTCAGAGTTGACAAGCTTACTGTACATATCCAACTGAAAGGTCAGATGCTTTACAGAATACGAGTCAAGTTCAAAAACCAACATCAAGACAAGCTGGCTAGGAAAGTCTGCATAAAAAGTGATAAACTAATTTTCCCCATGGATATAAACATGATCGTCAGCTGAATGCACATATCTACTTTCATGCAGTCAAGCAGGCAACGGTTTGTTTTATTTAATGTACTTATTGTGTAGTTCACTTCTTTAGGATATTTGGAATAAAGTGATGAAAGTATTTATCTTCTCAAGGTGAGTCAAGACAGAAATAATATCCAACAGTTGTTCCATTTGAGACTGGAATTTAAATGATCTGAATAAGAGTGGGAGTTCAAACAGGCCCAAGAAACCAAACTTCGAATGAACAAGCACAAAAGAACTTCTAAGACAGTGAAGATCCTGATGAGAAAGAACTACCAACAGCTGCAACCTTACTAAAGGCAAATAATCAACACTGAGTAAGAGAGACGCAAAAAACAAAACAAAAAATAAAGAATGAATCATTACCACAACCACTCCAAAAAGATTCTCAGAACTTCAGAATGGAAAGAATGAGAAGACAGCACCATGCCAATGTTCAGAATTATCAGTCTGAAGCACTACGAACTGTTCAAGCAGCTAAACAATTCTGAATGGTTCTAGAAGGTCAGTTGTACAAAATAAAAAATTTTAAGGCAAACATTTCTAGTAGAGAGAAAAATACATGACCAAAGCACACCAGTACAAATGTGTACAACAGCCATGTGTCGCACATGAAGAAGGCATCACTGCCTTACTTTTACCAGGGTCTGAGCAACAACCGTCTCAGAGAAAGATCAGAAGTAGAGAGAGAACAGAGATTTGGAATGGCACTGAAAAAGTCAGATATGTGGACTGTTCATGGTGACTAAGTGAAAACTGCAATTAATGAAATGTCTGAATCACCAAAGGACCAGTTTGATTTTTTTTTTAAAGTTCACAAACTTGCTAAATGTAGAGTTAAAAAATTTAAAAATAACTGATGTACAACAATGCAAAATGCCTCAAATATATAACACAGGATATTATGTTTACAAAAATAGGGAGGGGTGTTAAATACTTGGACGCTCTCAAAACAGAAAAGCAGTCATGTGGAACAGCTCTTTCTAGAAGGCAGTTAGAAGTAAGCCACTGAGATTTTATTGTAAGTGCATCTAAACAGACTTTACGAATATTATACTACTCTCCTTAAAACTCTAAACACTGGTGATGAGAAAAATAACTTCTCTTTTTGCTTTTATAAGAATATTTTGAAATCAAGGGAATGAAAGGAAACCAAAAAGTAATTTGCCCCATGGTCCATTGGCAGCTTCATTATAGCTGATCTATTCTTTGGGGATCTGAGAATTGTTCTGTGATATCAATCCAAATCCAAATCCAAATCCCAATAAAAATGGGAGATGCCGACACCCATGAAATGATCTCCAATTTTTTGTCCACATGAGATAACAGTCTCAGGTTGCTTTCTCCAGGAAGACCTACTATTAAGTGGATACCTGTGGACAAGGCCGGGTTGCACAGCTGCATGTGCTTTAATTGTAAGACTTTCTTACATCTTGATTACAGTTGAGCAATTCTCTTACAGACACAGAACTCATGTCAAGGGTGAGGATGGGGGCCACCACTGGTCTTTGTTATGCTAATTAAATCCAAATCTGACTGGCTGTTTGAAATTCTGGAACTGCACCCAATTAAACAACACTCTGATCTTAAGGTGTCTAATGAAGTTGAACATACCTAGAATAAAGTTCCAAAAAAAATCTCCCTTTTCTGGAAAATGAAAGAACAAGGAAAAACGGGGGTAGGCATCCTATCACCTTGTAAGGATATAATGTTTTCAGTAGCTGTCCTTTTTGTTCTCACCACAAGTGTACTTAGATTCCTTTGGAACAAGAAGCCAGAAGGGGATAGACAAACTTGACCCTACAGCTCGATTCATGCATACCCTTAATCCAATAAAGGGCATATAGAAGGTAATAGGGAATCAGATAAACCTGTGAAGCAGGGATATACAAAGGGCCAGTTAGAAAAATTCCACTCCCTCTAACGAAACCAGTTTCTTGCTAGAAAACGTCTTGACTGATGACCCTTACAAGTACTAATAACCCTCTACCTAAAAACACTTGGTACACTGTAATAAACTAAACCAGTTCCCTTCAGTTTTGTTCCCTAAATCATAGATCAACAAAACTACATCAGGTAAAAAAAATAGCTGCACTAGCCAGGGACCTAACCTCAGGAATAACATTTTTAGGTAAAGCTGCCCCTTTAACCGCCCTTGCCATCTACTTATAACAGAAAAGAAATGCATTTAAAAGACAAATATTTTGTACATTTGCAGTACTCAAAACATTAAAACAATTTTCAGTCAGAATCCTCTGATCCAGAATTCTGCAGTTAAACCGCTCATTTTGATCTTGGTGGTAATCTGCACACGAGTAAGAAACATTTGTGCAGAGGGTTTCCCTGATAGAGCTCAGGGAAACTAACCAACCACACTCGTGCTGCATGGGAGTAGGTGGGGCAGTCGCTCTGACAGTAATCCTTTGCACAACCTACCTAAAGGTGTTATTAGGCAACATAAGGGGTGGGATTTATGAGGCAGGAGAACAGTAATCAGCAGTATGATGCTGCCACCAATACCTGAATCTGCTCGCCAGCCCCAACCATGGGTCACAGCTGGCCCAGGGAAGTCTAATCTGGTTAAGCAGACCTAGTGGATGAGAAGAACCTAGCTCATAGCCTTAATCATATATGCTGCCTGCAAGACCAAAGCTAATCAGAGTTCCAAATCTTAAAATCAGCATAATTAGCCAAAGTTCCCTCAAGTCTTGCAAACTCCAAAGGAATGCAGTTCTCACATATTTCTGTCACTCTAAGACAAACGTAAGGCGTATGACAAGTGCATGAATTACAGTTGCAATTACCAACTGCAGTGATATACAGAAGAGAAAAACAAGAGCTTTACAAATAAGATTCTGTGGAATAAGTGTTTTTTTTTGCTTTGGTTACTTAAAAAAAAAATTATTCAAAACTTCTCAAAGAAGCAGCATGTAAATGACAACCTTCAGTATTTCTTGGTGCTTCAAAGCAGTGGCAGAGATGTAAAGTACTGCTAATCTACCCAACAGCTATTAATCCAGTTCCAACCAGTAACACTATATGTATTCATTTATGGGCAGTACTGCCCTTCAGACAGGATAAACAGCCAAGTAAAAGTGACCAAGTATAACAAAACAATCAGGTCTGATTTCAACACTGAAAGCAATGTGTCTTTATAGCCTCTTCAATACTGGCAAACGAACTCTATCAAAATAACATGAAAAAAAATTAGAAAGTAGTATCAGACACATGCATGTTTTGCTGTATCTCTCAGTTCAGATAATCTGTGAGCCTAGCTATAAACTAACTCCAGAAAAGGTTACAGTGAAAGCCTGTATTGCAACCCTTATGCAAGTCTTACTTGGGGTTCTCTTGCAAGGTGCACAATCCTGCACATCACCTCACAAAAAGTAACCTATTCTACACATGTGACCATTTTTCTAACCTCAATTTCCCTTATTCACCGACATGTATTTAATCAAAAGTGCTGCAGATCTCTGGTTCAGTTGCAAAACAAACACTTTCCCTCCAGTCCATCCTCAATATTACTTGTATTGACAATGAAGATGCTTAGACTTAACAGTTTGCCTTTCTTCACTCTTCTTCTTCTTTCAGCTTTTCCCGGTTAGGGGTCACCACAGCGGATCACCTTCTGCTCATGATTGGCAGTGAGTTTTATAGTGACGAGTTGCCAGCCCGGCGCCCAACCTTCCACAGAAGGCACACACACGCACTCACACCTCGGGCCAATTTAGTGTGTCCAATCCACCTACAGCATGTCTTTGGGATGTGGGAGGAAACCAGAGGAAACCCACGCGACCACGGGGAGGACATGCAGAAGGCACCCCAGCCGAGGATCGAACCGGAGAACCTCTTGCTGTGAGGCAGCCTTTCTTCACTATGAATTCAATTTACCATTATCCCTGGTGTCTGGTCCAGCCACAACTAGCTGAACTCCACATTAATCTTCAAAACTTGTCACCTACTACTATAACATTTCATATCTATTCCTACCCATTACCTGCCCTTCTCAGCTCTCCAACGGCCTTTTGGATATAGATTGCATTAACCCACTAGACAATCTCTGACTCTCAAAGAATCCTAAATCACAAATTGAAGTACTGCACTGTGTGGCACAGATGCCTCTGCGACTGTGCTTCACGGCTCTTATAGGTAACATGGCAGAGGCCTTCTAAGAACTAAAGATGACACTGATAATACTAAGGAAGGCTCTCACCAGCATGCATAAAACATTTCAACACAAGACCTGCACTGGTTTGTTGTTTAGCCTGCTGGAAAAAAAAATGCTTGAAATACAGCTACAGTCATGAGTAGAAGCATGCAACTTATGACTTCCTGCTACAGTGGATTCACCTTTAGCATGCAGACCAGATCTCAAGTTAATTTCAATCCTGTGCAAGCCAGTCTCACATACACAAAGGGGCAATGATTTTATCCACCTTGCAGTCCTATCCACATCATACGCTGCAAAGAACTGAAAAAAACTGCAATGTATTAAGGCATTTGTACCTTAAATCTCATTACACAAACTTATGAGCAGACAGTTGCATTTTTTTGTACTGTGCTTTTTAAGTACTTTTGAACAAAAACAGCAAGCACATTAGCACATTTCTCCTACATTCAGGACAAAAAAAAAATCTTTCTACTGCTGCAGACACTAGTGAGTAGCAAAACAAGTCACCTGAAGAGTCAACAGCTGTTGGAATGGAGTGCTAGTTTAGACACCTCAGGAAGAGAGCAAAAACCTGGAATTAGCTACTTTCTTTGACTGCAGCTGTAAAATTGCTCTAAACGGCTTGTAATAGGCTCTGAGAGAACTGTATATGATGGTCATTCAGGAATAAAATAGAAGCACTCCTACTACTAAGGTGTGCAAGATACCTGTGACTCGCACAGGTTTTCCCTACTCTGTTAGGGTGCAGTGATAATCACTTCTTATGCCTACTGTGAATAACAAAGGGGAACTGAAATGAATTTTGGGACAATGAGAAAACACTAAAAACAAGATCACATTAGCATGGCAGGTCCTTTTATCAGCCATTTTGTGGAGAAATATTACAATTTTATAAGAAGCACCTACAGTTATTTTAATGCAACAAAATAGCTCGGGGAACAAAGATACAATAAAACACATACAATAAAACGCTATTTAACTATATTATTAACTCAGATTACATTCTCTCGGGGAAAAGGCAAATATTTAATCACCACTTTCATTCAGAAGCTTCTTCTGCAAAAATTACTTTTTCTTATGCATTCACAAAACAGTTTTTTGTTAAATTCATAAAATGGTAGTCATGTATACTGAGGCACAATAGGTATGCAACTTTTAGGTTATTACAGGTTTAACATGGCTGATCTTTTTAAGCCAACTTTGCATGCATTGACCATATGTGACCAGACTGAGTACTTACACTGGAAACTTGGGGAGAAGAGTGGAAGTGGAAACTGGCCAATAATGGCAAGAAGGTCAACAAAGTGAGTAACCTCAAATTTACCCTCAGCTTAGTACACATATCCCTCATGGATAGGGGCAACAAGTAAATAGCCCAACATACCAGTGTTCTGACTGCCTCTAGGTTATTTGTACACAAAATATAAGTGTTAAACTACCATGGAAATGCAACACTTGGCTTTCTTATGATCACAGATCAATAGTCTACTAGGTACCTATGAACCTACGAGTAAATGCATCGCTAAAAATCTATACAAGTCATACTCCTCCCACAAAAAAGCAAAAGGTGGTGGCTACTGACACTAGTCTAAGTGAGAGAGACTGACCTCACACTTTCCAGACAAATTAAAATAGAAATTAGAACCCAAAGCACTGCCAAAAGCAACACTACCATGAATAATGTTGCCCAGTCACTGCCAGACATACATTTTCCAAAGGCCTAATTTCTTCTACCAAGTCATGTCTGGAAGTTGCAAAATACAGTTCTGGTATATAGAAGCGCTACTGTGAAATTTACAGGATTCTGCCAACTGTTCCATAAAATACTTCAACTCGTGAACCTTCTACTTCTAATTTCATTGCATTACATTCTACACATTACTCAAGTCACTGAGAGAGACATTTTACCCCAAACTCTGATGTACAAATGCATCTAAACTACAATCATTCTTCACTCTTCTGGTCTGTAGCAAATGTTCTTAAAGCATAAGCCAGTCTCTGGCTACTCTGTTGGCTATCAGAATATGCCAGCCTCCAACATATCCTTAAATCTTCATGACCCAACTGCCCTCAGTGGGAAGCTCTAAAGCAGAAACTTACTTTTTTCATGCTATCAATGCACATCTTATTAAATACTGCATCCTATATGACCTACTAAATATTTTTATTTTTTTTTTATTTTACATTTGCTTACTTGGAAAGTCCAGCTGAGCATCTGCCTATTTTCAGTGGAGGCCCGGGGAGATGAGCTCCAAATAATACATTAAAAGATCAAAACAAAATCATAGTTCATACATAACTGCAAAAGGTTGTAGCTACATATTATATTACATTAAGAGGACAACAAGGTGGTATTACAGTTACGTTGGCAAGGTTACATTATAATATAAACAAGACAGTAAGGTGGTATTACAGTTAATAGTGTTGGCAAGGTATTGTGTGCCACTGTATTAGAAGGATTTGTTAGTCTTTGTTATTAAGGAGTTGGAGTTAGGTTAATATTGGATTTTGAGAGAGAAAGAGATGAGAGAACACAAGCGAGTACACAATTGGGTAAAGGGTTATCCTGGGAGTATATAGGTGCAGAGCAAAGAGTTTACTAGGTGATTTTTTAGGAGATATTTGAATGGTTTTGAGGAGGGGGAGGAGATTACGGTAGCCAGTAGGGTGTTCCATATTTTGGAAGTGTAGTTTGAGAATAGGTCATGCTGATTTTAATGGAAATGCACTAAGGTGCACTAAAAGCACAGTTACGTTTCACTTGCCTACTAGCAGTAACATGTTTCTTAAAATGCCCTAACATTTTATAACAGATTTACTAATATGCTAGACGGGCTTAATGATTGCAGACTCCTACATACTCCAAAAGCTAGTACAGTGGTCTCCGATTTAGATATTTTACTTCTGACAAACTTGCCTTTTTCCTCTAATACCACAGCAGCACTCCGTCTTGATTCACCATCATATACTAGGCTATCGGCCCTATGGCCTATACAAGCCTAGCCAAACAATTCCCCGGATATTTCTTCCCACAATATTTACTTCCCTGGACCCCCATCTAGCAGGACATGTTCATTTATACCTCCAAAATGACACTGATGTTGTGGGCAACTGCAAGTTCCAACATGTGATTTGTTGTAACAAGATTCTTGACAATCATTAAGTCTTGAGCTTGACCACCAAACATTTGAGCCTATAATCCTACAAAGCCCTGCCATCTATGAAAGGTTCACAGGTACTTCCTAGGTTATTGGTCTGTGAAGATCTTAAGAAACCTAACTATATGTTCCAGTGGCCGTTTTTAGCCCTTATATTTTGTCTACAAATAATTCAGGGATGGGCAAAATAATATGTTGGGACATTTACATATACAAGGTATACCCTCTGACAGCTGTGTTGTTCCTACATCATGATGAAATGCTCACGTGTACATCACTGTCACCAGAGATGGGCCACAACATGGTATTGACAACTATCCTTCCCCACTCAGATGGAGGTATGCAGCACTCTGGCAGCATTATACCTTACATCGGTCACCTCCATGACAAACGGATAAGGCTCCGACTAAGACCAGAACAAAACAGGTTGGACTAGAGGCCTAGGATGAGAGGATGGGGAGAGGAATGATGAGGTAAGTGTTGTTTTCTCCTCTGTTGGGGGAAGGGGTGAAAGGATAGCATGTTGATGACAATGGCTAGTGAAGATGTAGTTATACTGCACCCAGTGTTCAGCTTTATAAATTATGCCCCAATAATGACCCTACACCTAACATACAATGTCATCAAGCACTAAATGCACACTTCTATTCCTAACTCTGCTACATCCCCAGTTTCTAACATTCACTAGTCTCCACAAGTGAAACGTCTTGTAGTAGCCATCAACAAGAAAGTCAACTAGGAACAGGACAGTAAGCTTGGATCACCATCAGTACAATCAGACATCTGGTCCCAGCACAAACAGGATCAGCTATTTACACTTTTTCCATCAGTCTGTTACAGTCTCAAATTATACATTTGCTTTTAAAAATTGTGACAATCATCTCTGAAGATAAAACTATTTTAACTGCAGTTAGAAGGGATATTACTGTAAGGTTTCTTATTTATTTTAAGATCTTCTATTCACTCCAAAGAGCTAATTTAATTCTATGTCCCCAGACTATAGATGAAAAGGGTCCTTGGACCAGGCATAAAACATTTGTTAAAAATGTGGCCAAGTAAAAACAAATACAGCTGTGGACAATCCTAAGGTCCACAAACCTCATACCGTTTATTACATATAAACATGGACTCTGCGACAAGAACATTGTTCAGTCGATGCACATACAGGCAACAGAGGAATAAGTGTATATGCACACACAGATCTGCAAGGTCTTGGAAATAAATCCGTTATCAGAAAAGGAAGCCACAACTATTTGCTGCAACTGACGGACACTGCTGCTTTAGCATTCTTAAAGCTCTGCAAACATACTACACTCAAGGAAACAAATCTGAAATTCTTACCAGAAAGATCAGTTGTCCGAGATCACCCATTGGTCTGAGGTACATGACATCATACTGATCACAACGATGTGGAATGATCACCTGAGAACCCATGCGGCCTAGGACAATTTGAGAGTAAAAAAAACAGGCATTAAGAGGGACAGCTCATTACATGCAACAACCAATCCCCAAGGAAACACCTCTTACCAAGTCTGTTAACAACATATCGTCCAAGAAACCCAGTGGCCCCAAACACAGTTGCGACCACCCCACTGACTGAAGATCGACCTCCCTTGCCATGGGGAAGGACAGCATTATGAATGTTTTGCCTGTGAATTAAAACAGATGCTGCTGCAGGAACTACTCGAAAGCTGGTGCCTAAGGAATAAAAACAAAAAAGCTACAGTAAAAATGTTAAAAGACAAATAATGTTACAAAAACATTCTATAATCCCTAATTAACAAAAGCTCCCAAGCTACAACAAAAACGTTTAAAAAGGAAACAGTTCTTGCATTGTGCAGCTAAGACTTCATTTCACTCATCCTTTAAAACATAAAAAGAAAACTACATCGCAAACTGTACAAGATGTGCAGAAAGGCATTCATGAAGCTAGTGTTTTCAAATTTTTTTATAATCATTAACACTGTAGCGTAGTACATCTTTAGCAAAAGAAATAAGATTATGCATCAAACACAACCCATCATTAACATTTAAACTTAAAACAGACAGCGCTTGCTTTCAGGTTTCCACCAAACCTTTCTGTCATCAGTGCTTTGCAGTAGCACTCGCTCTTCTGGACAAATTCTTCTTGATGTCTTCTGCCTTATACTAGCAATATTGCTTTTGATGTCAGGTGACAACCATTACTCCTAATGAACTCAAGTTCCATACTCACCAAAATAGACCGACAGTACAAATGGATTTCCATTTTGCTACTTCGCAGAAATCTCCAAGCAGTAAAATGGGAAGCTCTGGTTAACCATGTCAGTAGATAATTTTAAAAAGTACAGTTTTGTACCTACCATAAATGTAGATGTCCGATAGGTATGCAACTGCAGTCCTGACATATGGGTTGTCCTGCCTCAGGCAGCCCTTCGGTCGGCCGGATTCCAAAGTCTGGGTCCGGCGGCAGCTGATGTCGCCCTTTCCCTGACGTCAGAGCGCCTGGGGTATAAAAGCATCAGCCGACGCCATCTTCTTCAGTGTTTCTTGCCCCAGATGCCAGGTGCCCTCTAAGGAAGGCTAAATTTTGAAAATAGAGAAAAAATTCCAGACAAGTACAACAACATAAAAACAAATACACCATAAAAGATTACCCCAGGTAGCTAAAATGAGGGGTAGAAACCCAAAAGAATACCACAGAGGGGTAGGTGGGAGGGAAAACCCAACTGCAGTTGCATACCTATTGGACATCTACATTTATGGTAGGTACAAAACTGTACTATGTCCTTCAAGGATGCAACTGCAGTCCTGACATATGGGTTGAATACCATAGCCAACCTGGGGGTGGTAGGCACTAAGACAAAGATGGTGTAGCTAAAATGCCCTGCAGGACTGCAGAAGCAAACCCTGCTCTTGATCTGGAATATAAAGGCAGGTTGTAATGTTTGGAAAATGTATGCACGGAGCTCCATGTAGCAGCTTCTAAAATGTCCTTTGTTGCCACTCCTCTTAAGAAGGCTGTGGAGGTGGCTGTAGCTCTGGTGGAATGTGGCCTGATGTCAGCTGGCACAGTTTTTCCATGAAAAGAGTAGCAGAATCGAATGCAATTTCCAATCCATTTAGAAATTGTCTGTTTGGAAATTGCTTTTCCCTGCAATCCAGCAGCGCAAGCTACAAAAAGCTGGTCAGATTTTCTGAAAGACTTTGTTCTGTCCAGGTAGTAGCGCAACTGTCTGTGTATGTCCAAGGTGTGCAGAAGTCTCTCTCCTTTATTTTGAGGATTGGGAAAGAAGGTAGGCAGGTGAATAGCTTGATTCAGGGACACCCTAGGATACCACCTTTGGCATGAATGACGGGATTGGTTCTCAAAGAAACTCTGTCCTGATGAAAAATGAGAAATGGTTGTATTGCCATAAGGGCCTGTAGCTCAGAGACTCTTCTTGCTGAGATTACTGCCAGAAGGAAAGCTGTCTTCCAAGACTGAAATTTCAACTCTGAAGATGCTGCTGGTTCAAAGGGAGGAAGAGTTAATTTTTCAGGCATGAAGTTGAGGTCCCATGCAGGCACTGGTGGTTTCCTTGGAGGGTTGACGTTCTTTATACCTCTTAGAAACCGTCTTAGCAATGGGTGAGAAAATACAGGCGGATCAGTGTTATATTTGACAGATATTGCTGAAGCAAGTATTTTTATGGAAGAATATGAAAGGCCATTGTGGAGCATTTCAGCCAAATATTCTAGGATCTGTGGAATGCTCATTACTGATGGGTCTTGACCCTTTTTGCTGTTCCAGATAAGAAATCTCTTCCATTTTGCTGAGTATGTTTTTCTAGTGGAAGGTCTGCGCACCTCCAGGATGATATCTTTTACCCTTTTGGAAAGAGCATCCTGAGGAATAGTCATGGAATCTTCCAAGCTGTCAGCTTCAATGTTTTCAAGCTGGGGTGTAGTGTCCTGTAATTGTGCTGTGTCAGAAGAAGTGGCCTTTGAGGAAGGAGCCACGGATTGGTGTGTCAAGCTCCATAGCAGTGGGTACCAGTGTTGTCTTGGCCAGTCTGGAGCTATCAGAATGACTTTCAGTTGCTCTGTCTTGATCTTTAGCAACACCTTGGTCATCAAAGGAAGAGGTGGGAAGGCATATAGTGTTAGAGAGTTCCAACTGAAGGAGAGAGCGTCCACCTTCCATGCTTGAGGGTGGTATGTCCTTGAGCAAAACTTTTTCAGATGGTGATTGGGGTGGGAGACAAAAAGATCTATGTCCGGCCTTCCCCATGCTTGAGTTATTTGTAAGAAAATGTCTGGATGCAACATCCATTCGTGTGGATCCATGATGTTTCTGCTTAGGCTGTCCGCCAGAACATTGTCCTTCCCTGGTACAAACTGGGATTGTAGCTCTACTTTCAAGTGTAGGGAAATATCCCAGAGATTCATTGCCAGTCTGCAAAGAGGGTAGGAATGGGTACCTCCTTGCTTGTTTATGTACCACATAACTGTGGTATTCTCTGTCTTTATTAGTAGATGGCACTGATGCATGAACTTTTCGAAGGCCTTGATTGCATGCATCACTGCCAGCATTTCTTTTTGGTTGATGTGCAGGTGCTTTTCTTTTTGTGTCCATTGTCCTTGAATGCATCTGCCCTCCATGTGCGCCCCCCATCCATGGTCTGAGGCGTCTGTTATGGTTTGACTTGTATGAGGCTTGCTGAAAGGCAGACCTTTGTTTATCTGGCTTGCTTGAGCCCACCACAGGAAGTCCTTTTGAAGGCATGGAATGAAGGGGATCAATGCTTCCAGGCTGTGGCTGTGTTGAGACCATAGACTTTTTAGATACCATTGTAGTTTCCTCATATGCAGCCTTGCGTGTGGAATCAGAAGAATGCAAGATGCCATGAAACCCACGGCCTGCAGGATTTTCCTTGCAGTCATCTGGGTGTGTGTTGCTAATTTTCTGAAGTATTCTGGCAATTGTTTTTGTTTTTCTTTTGTCAGAAACGCCATCTGGGTGTTTGTGTGTATTGACTGTGTATCCCAAGGCCTGCAGTAGGTGAATGACATAGTCCAAGTTTTTTAACAAGGCTTGTTGGCTGTCCGCTTGTATAAGGCAGTCATCCAGGTAAGGGTATATTTGTATCCCCTGGAGTCTGCAATGTGCAATTACTGATGCCAGGCATTTCGTGAACACTCTGGGCGCAGTAGATAAGCCAAAGGGCAATGCTGAGAATTGATAATGCTCTGAGCCTGCAAGAAATCTGAGGTATCTTCTGCAACTTTGTCTGATTGGGACATGCAGGTATGCCTCCTTGAGGTCCAGAG
The DNA here is from genome assembly GCF_019279795.1 of Protopterus annectens. Taxonomy (NCBI): domain Eukaryota; kingdom Metazoa; phylum Chordata; order Ceratodontiformes; family Protopteridae; genus Protopterus; species Protopterus annectens. The sequence goes on from NC_056745.1 coordinate 157,906,121, forward strand.
TTACCAGCCAAGACCCCTTGCCCAGCATGGGAAGGAGTTGCTGTAAAGTCAGCATTTTGAATTTTGGCACAATAAGGTAAGTATTCAGTGCGGACAAGTCCAGAATGGGTCTCCATTGGTTTTCTTTTCTTGGAACAAGGAACAGTCTTGAATAAAATCCTTGGCCTTGTTCTGCAGAAGGAACCTTCTCTATTGCTCTTATTTGAAGTAGGTTTGTTATTTGTTTGAGTGCCTCTGCCCTTTGATTTGGTGGCAGGTTTGGCTTGCTCTGTCTTGTTGGTAGTGTATGAAAATGGAATCTGTATCCTTTGTCTTATGTCCAGTATCCATTTGTCCTTTGTGCCAATTTTGTGAGAATAAAGATAATTTTCTGCCCAAAGGTGCTTCTAATTGAGCCCTGGATGGCGGAGTCAAAGTCAAGTCATTGAGATTGTCCCTGCGGAGCAGTGGAAGGTCCTGGCCCACCTCTCTGGTTCGGAGGCTGCCATTGGCGTCCTCTGTAGGAGTCTCGAGTTTGCCCTCTACCTCTGCCACGTCTGTTTTTACCTCTTTGAAATTTGTCTGTGTCTGGAAAGGCCCAATGCTTAGAAGGCCAATTCCTGCTGAATCTTGGAGGCTGTACCTGGAGGAAATCTTTAACTGTTTGCACTGATTTTGCCTTTTCCTCTATTTTCTTTAAAACCTCTTGTGCAGTAGCACCAAATAGCTTATGTTTCTCTAGTGGTGCGTCCAAAAGCTTAATTTTCACATGGTCTGGCAATGTTTGTTCCTTTAACCAAGCATGTCTGCGTATGACCGCACCTGTCATTGCTGCTCTACATGAAGCTTCCAATGCATCATATCCACACTGAAGGAAATGGCTGCTAACCTGCTGAGTATTATGAACCAATTCCTGTAACCCTTTTCTATCTAATGGTTCAGGGGAAGCCAATTTCTTTTGCAAGTCATCCAACATGTATTCCTGATACTGAATCATATGAAATTGACAATTTAATGCTCGCATAGAAAGGGTGGAAGATGTATATACTTTCTTGCCCCACCTTTCTAGAGCCCTAAAATCTCTTTCCGAAGGAAGAGGATTCTTAGCAGTAGTGGAGGAAACCCCTTTAGGCCCCTGAGAAACAGTTTCAGGGTCAGCAGTATGGCCCTTATACAGAAATTGATGTGTGTCTGGGATCCTGTAGTACCTGCCTGGCTTGACAGGAGCAGGGGGGAGGGAGTCAGGGGAAACACTAGATTCTAAGTACACATCATCTAAAACATTTAAAACTGGAGGAATAGCTAAGGGTCTATGCTGAGGTAGCTTTAAAAATTCCCTTAACCTTTTCCTAGAATGTGAGTATTCTTGGCCTTGCCATTTGAAGTGTTCCCTCATGGAATGAAGCATTTCCCCAAAGGAAAACTCCTCAGGAGGAGAAGCAGAGGGAATGGATTCCTCCGCATCAGAATCCTCGTAGGCCGGCAAGGCCTCCTCCTGGTAGTCTGAATGTGCAGAATCACCTGAGGCCTCATCAGAGGACTGGGGATCTACCTGCTCAACCCTAGGCCTCTTGACAAAAGGTGGCTGAGAGCCTCTATCTGGATGTGGCTGAGAACCCCTAATTAAAGAAATAAGGTCCTCAGCTAAACTTAAAATTTGAGAACCAGAAGTGGATCCCAGAGAAACAGATCTTGGAGGGAGAGACTTAGCCTGTTTGGCAGCCTTAGCACATGTGTAGGCCTTAATGGACATAGACACTGGAGGCCTGGCAGCCCCACGTGCTGGAGTAGTCTTATCCACTGAAATGGTGTCAGAAATATCCTGGGCTACGGTCTCAGAGGGGAGAACAGAAACCGGCACCGAGCTGGCCTCCGGTACCGAAGTAACTGGTGGGGTGGTGTCGTCGGTCTGTAGCGGTTGTGAAACCGGCTCAGAGGAGACAGAGACACTCGCGGTAGGCCTAAGCGTGGTGCCGGTCGAGACCGCGAGTGTCGGTCCTTATCCTTCCGTTTTTTAGGTAAATGTGCTGTCGGAAGCTCCGACGGCATGATATAACAGAAATCTTCCCCAAAATAATCCTGTGCAAACTCTGACCGACACCTAAGAGTGCGTTTATTGAAAGAAGCACAAGCTATACAGGCCGAGACGTTGTGTTCTGGGCCTAGGCAGGGTAAGCAGTAAGAGTGGAAATCCTTATGAGGTATTTTTCCCACAAGTTAAACAATTATTAACTTTTACAGTTTTATCTGACATCGGCTGAGGCAAGAAAAGGTCCCCAACGGGGTACTTAGCTTTTTTGAAGACTTCAGTAGCTGAAAACACAGGAGCTGGCCGACCGGCACTTGCGAACTGCTTCTGCTTCGGGCGCCGCGCGGCAAGAAAGACTGAAGATGGCGTCGGCTGACGCTTTTATACCCCAGGCGCTCTGACGTCGGGGAAAGGGCGACATCAGCTGACGCCGGACCCAGACTTTGGAATCTGGCCGACCGAAGGGCTGCCTGAGGCAGGACAACCCATATGTCAGGACTGCAGTTGCATCCTTGAAGGACATCAGTCTGTTACATATTTAAATTAAATTTTCCAATATGCAAAAGGTGTAACGTGAACATGGACATTAACAGTTCATGCTCTGAAAATGGGCAAAAACTACATGCCAACAAACCCTTCACTTAGCTTATATTTCCTACTCCAAAATTAAGATGTTTGTCCCCTCTCCTTTGAGCAGTGGTCAGAAAACCCTTAGATCTGGCACAGTTTATCACAAAGGGTATTTCTCTTCCATTTTATTTATTGCTTTTGTTGACAGGGATAGTTGAACTGCCGCAGCCCCTTTTTAGTACAGATCTGGATACATAATCCTCTACTCTCTGCACTGATCAGGCTTATTAAAGAATGCAATGCCCTCTTTAGGATGCATCTTACTAAACAAATCAAGCAGTTGGACAGACCCCTCCAAGGGCTCCTAACAAAAAAAGATTGTGGGTCTAAAGGACCCGAGCTACCAAGAGAGGCTGTAGGCCTTACCCCTGTATTCAGAGTCCTACAGACTCCTTAAGAGGCAATTTGTCACTTGCCTTCCAGGCCATTACAGATCTGGAAGTCCAAGACCACAGTCCGGTGAATACTAGAACTGGAGATACGACCGGTTTCAGCAAATAAATCACCATGGATACAGAGATTAGTCATGTAATTGAGCATCCCTCCTCTGGAACAAATTTCCTCTCTAGTTCAAGCCACAATCTTCCTTTAAGAGGGAGTTACACAACTCATCCCTGGAATAACCAGTCTAATACTCCTTTATTTAAAAAAAAAAAAAAAATAAAGAAGTCTAGAGATGGGTACTGGCAACATGTAAATGGTCACATGGCCCAGTAGTCTTGTACATTTTAATAAATTAATTTTACTTTACATTAACTGGGTGGAGTCCGGCTGGGCAAGTAGCCCATTTTCAGTGGAGACCCGGGGAGATGAGCTCCATAACAATAGTACAAAAAAAGATTACAAAAATTTTTAAAAGATTTACAAACAATATGCAAAAAAGTTCGACTGTAGTGGTGGTGCTGCAGTAGCGTTGTCGCCTCACAGTAAGACGTTGTCCTGTTCGATTCTCGGCTAGAGTCTTCTGTGTGGAGACTATGTGCGAATGGGCGTACCTTCGCTGAAGGTTGTGCGTCAGGGCTGGCAACTCGGTACGTAAAAATCTACTGCCAATCATTAGCGGACCTGAGTTCTGCTGTGGCGATCCCTAACCGGGAAAAGCCAAACGATACAACACACAAAAATGTTTGACAGTTGCCAACGATCACAATTTACAAAAAGGTGAATGTAAAACAGAAAACATTACATTTCTTAAGCCTTATTACAGACAGTAATATGAAACTCATTAGATATATAACTAAAACCACTGTGATATTTTCATTTGGTAGAAGACAAGAAAATAGCAGAACAGAAAACATTTGATCAAAGGCATGAGAAACTAGCCAAGAGCATTACAGAAGCATAGCCATTGTTGAGTAAAGTATTCCTTTAGGTGTTTTTTGAAGCTATGACGATCTGTGTTTTTTGAGATATTCTGGGGTAATAGGTTCCACTGCTTGGCCACTTTGGAAGGAGAACTGTGTGTTACCGAAGTAATTATGGGACTTTGTAACCTTGTATATAAGTTTATCGGATGATCCAAGGGTCCTGGGGTTGGTATTTAGTTGCACTAGGTTGGAGAGTGCAGGGCAGTTTTCAGGTTTGTGGATAACAGAGTGGGCAGTGGTGAGCTGATTGAGTGATAACAGATTGGGAAATTGAAGCCAGTGTAATTTTTAAAGAGCAAGGCAATGATGGGTCCTGTTGGGTACATTAGCAGCAAAGTTTGCTATTTTGTTATAGCAGGAATCAAATAAATGTAAATCAGACTTGTGCAGGTTAGTGAAAAGTAGAGAAGAGTAGATAGGAGTTGGGATCTGGCTGTGGCTAGTCTGGCATTTTGAGTAAGGTAAGGTTTGGCCCTATATAGAGCACCAATTTTGATGTGAACTTTCTTTATTGTGAGTGATATGCGTTTATTGAATGTTAGTTTATTGTCTGTTGTGACACCAAGTAGTTTTGCTTGGTTAACTGGTTCTATTCTAGTGCCATTAGTGGAGTACATGGAGAGAGGAGTTGATTTTGCTTTGAATTTCCTGTTAGAGAAGATCATTAATTTTGTTTGGGTTTAGGATGAGTTGAAGTTCATTTAGATAATTTTCAATACCTAGAAATGACTTTTGCAATTTATATCCGAGTTCTTGGGGTGTGGGAGCCGAGCAATAAGGAGTAGCGTCGTCAGCATATTGAATAATAGAAGCAGATTTAGTGGCACTGTTTAAACTATTTGTGAATATAATAAAAATGAGAGCGCCAAGGATGGAACCCGGAGGAACCCCAACAGAGACTGGGAGGAGTGTGGAGAGTTTATTATCCCATTTAGTTGTCTGTTGTTGAGTGTTAACAGTTGAGATTGAAGCAGGCTAGAGTACTGAGTAGTAGTTGGTGGGATATCGTATCAGCTGTGGACATATCAAGGATAGAGACTAGCTGTCCATTGTTTTTGAAGAGATGGATGTAGTTAGTGAAACTTATGAGGGCTGTGGAGGTACTGTGTTTTGAACGGAAGCCGTGCTGTGAGCTAAATAAGAGGTTGTTTGTAGTGAGGTGGTCTAGGAGCTGCTTATGGATACATTTGGCTAGGGGTGAGAGAATGGCAATGGGACAATTAAAGAAATCTTTAGATGGGCCTCCCATGTGGAAGGGGACTATATGGGATATTTTCCATAGTATCGGGACATATTGTTCCGTATCTATCCTAATCAATCACAGGATAGGAGATGGCGCTTGCAGCAGTTTTTAAGAAGTCATTAGGGAGTTGGTCAGCTGCTAGACAGGTAGGTTTTAGTTTTGAAAGGAGTTTGATATAAGAGGTTTGTATGGGTTTAAAAGAGAAGTAGCTGGGTTTAGAGTTAGTAGAGGTAGGCACTGTAAAAGGTTGGTTAGATTTGTTGTTGTTTAAAAGTGAGGTGACAGTTGTGATAAAATGACAGTTAAATTGGGATGCTATACATTCAGTGCTATTTGTAGATGGCACAGGGGTAGAGGTTTTGCCAGGGTTGAGGAGGTAGTTAAGGTTTTGCCAAAATTTTTGTGGGTTGTGCGTTTTTGCTGACAAGCTAGAAAATAAGATTTTTTTGTCAGATATTTGCTTCTTAGTTGGTTTGTAATAGGTGTGGTTTTCTGAGGTTTTGGAGATTTAATAAGCAGTCCAGGCTCTATCCCTTCATTTAATAAGAGATTTAGCATATTTGGTTATCCAAGGTAGGTAAGGATGTTGAGGAAAGTATCATTAAAATACTGTACAGCTTGGTCTAGGTGGAGTGATTTTAGAGGTGACCAGTTGCAGTTTTTAAAAGTAGGGAATTTAAAATGGTAGGGGAAAATTTCCTTTTGCTGCGTATGTGTTTGAAAAGGAAATTACAGGGGGAGTGAATGCATTTCCTTAGAAGAAAGGTAGGGGAGTGATCACAGAGCATCAGAGAGGCACCCATCCTGGTGGGCAAAGTTGGGCTTATGGTTAGTATCCAGTCTAGAATGGAGTCTTGGTGTGTTTATCGATTCTAGTGGGGAAGTTTATAGTTTGGGCGAAATTGAATAAAGGGGTTGTCAGAGGAGCAGAATAGCCAGTCCAAGTTGAAATCGCCTAGCACTATAGTTTCTTGATTGAAAGCAGAGGATGCCCAAGATAGACAACTTTCAATGGCAGGTAGATTATTTCCTGGTGGTAGGTAGGAGGCAATAATTATGATTGTTTTATGTGGATTTACTTCAAATCTGGTAGTCAGACTTATGGGTACAGTTCTTGACAATTTTTTTTGAGTTCAACCAAAGATATTATAAGCAGACCTCAGGGGTGGCCATGGGGAGCATGGGTGGCCCCATCTTTTGCCAACCTTGTAATGGCCATGTGGGAGGAGAGATACTTGTATATACATCCACAAAGGTCCCACATTATTTAATATCAAAGATTTATTGATGATTTGATATTTCTGTGGACTGGTGATGAGAGTGAATTAAGTCCTTTGTTAGGGACTTAAATCACACTACAGATTTTTTGGAATTTTCTGTGGGAAGTTTTGGTAGTACTATTAATTTTTTGGATATACATTTGGCTTTTGATACATCCAGTAACACTTACAGGAGTAAGACTTATAGGAAAGATGTTTTTGTCAACCAGTATTTGCACAGAGATAGCCTACACCCTAGGCATATGAAGAAAGGGGTGATTAAGGGGCAATTTATTCGCTTCAGTAGACTTGCATCTGATGACACTTCTTTTCAAGAGGTAATCATGTTGACACATTGTTTTGCACAAACAGGGTATGACCAGGCTTGGTTAAATATACACAAGGAAGTGTTTATTCAGACACAAAATGCTGCCAAACCCATCATCGGGGGGGGGGGGATGTAAATAACAGGAAAAAGAAAGACAACACAGTGTTTACTATTTCTTTCCCCATCCCCATTGTCAATGAGATGGGTGTCAAACATAATTAAGGACAATTGGAAGGTTTTGATGGGGGGGAATAGGGAACTCATACAGATATAGTAGGTGGAGAACTAAAGTTCACCTATAAGAAAATTAAGATCATCAAAAACATTTTGGAAAATGGTGGGGGCACACTTTAGCATGAACGGATATGAATAGTGCTTGTGGTACTTTCTCCTGTAGGAAATGTAAACAATGTAGGTATATAAGCAATACATCCAATACATTTATTACACATCTTAAAAAGACTACTTGGGTCCACCCGCGAGACTACAAGTACAGTTTATGTGCCAGTATGCGACTCTTGTCCTAGTTATTACATCGGAAAAAACATTAGATGTTTAAAGCATAGAATATATGAGCACACAACCTGCCATTAAGAAAAAGGAATTTACCAATGCTTTTAGCTAGGCATGCTATTCACTGTGTGAACTTTAAAAAGTTCACCTTTTCAGTCACAGATTATGTTCAACAAGTGGATTATACAGGGAAAGTACAGTTGTGTACACTTACCATAAATGTAGATGTTCGGGTGTATTCACTGTTGCAGTCATCACACTTTGGTATTCGGGCCGACTGAAGGCTACCTGCAGGCCGATAACCAGAGTCTTGGGATTTCTGCACCGGATGCTGTCGCATCTTCCATGACGTCAGGTCGTCAGGGGTATAAAACATGCAGCTGACGCCATTACATCAGTTATTCTTTCCTCAGATGTCAGGAGCCTCCAAAATAGGAAGCAATTACATGGTGTGGAACGCCTCCAGTAAAAAGTAAATACCATTGCCATAAGATATAGCCAAAAAGAGGATAGGTAGAAAGTATAGAAAAATCAGGGGGCTGGGGGGAGGGTAACCAGGACTGCAAAAGTGAATACGCTCTAACATCTACATTTATGGTAAGTGTATACAACTGTATTATGTTCTTCATGTTTCACTTTTGCAGTCATCACACTTGAATTGATTCCCAAAGCTGAGGAAGGTTGCAGGCGGTCAAGAAGTATTAGGGCTGGCTAGCAGGCCTTGTAAGACTGCTGTGGCAAATCCAGCTCAGGATTTAGAAAAGATAGACAAGTGGTAATGCTTGGTGAAGTTGTGTACAGAACTCCAGGTTGCAGCTTCCAGTATGCCCCTGATAGGGACTTCCCTGAGAAATGCTGTAGAGGTTGAGGTAGCCCTAGTGGAAGTTCTGATCCCCTGTGGGGTAGGTTTTACATGGTGTTTGTAGCAGAAATGGATACAGTGTGCTATCCATTTGGAAATTGTTTGCTTTGAAATGGCCTTGCCCTCTGCCCCTGCAGCAAAGTTGACTAGCAGCTGGTCTGATTTTCTGAAAGGTTTAGTCCTGTCAAGGTAGAACCTGAGCTGTCTGCACACATCCAAGGAGTGCAGGATCCTTTCCCCTTTATTCTGAGGATTAGGGGAAAAAAGTTTGGTAAATGGATGGATTGGTTTAAAGCCCCACTGGACACCACCTTGGGCATAAATGATGGGTTAGTCCTGAGGGAAACCCTGTCAGCATAGAAAATAATGAAGGGTTCCACAACCATTAGTGCCTGTAACTCAGACACTCTTCTTGCTGAAGTGATGGCTAGAAGTAAGACTGTTTTCCAAGAGGAATTCAGGCTCAAAAGGGGGAAGCATGAGCTTCTCTAGTACAAAGTTAAGGTCCCAGGCAGGGGTGGGAGATCTTCTTGGGGGACTTAAATTGTTAACTCCTCTCGGGAACTGTTTGATGAGAGGGTGAGAAGAGAGAGGTGGCTCAGTATTGTAGTGAACTGAGATGGCAAAGGCATGAATCTTAATTGATGAGAAGGATAGGCCTTTGTGGAGCAGCTCCAGTAGGTAATAAAGGATTTGATGTAAGGTGGCACGGCTATGTCCTTTCCTTGAGACTGGCTCCAAGAAAAATATCTTTTCCACTTTTCTGAATAGGATTTCCTAGTACTAGGCGTTCTGGCCTCAAGGATGACGTCCTGCACCTGTGTGCTGAGGGTTGCTGGTAGTGTATTCAGGGAATAAGCCAGGCTACAAGGTTCAGGGTTTGCAGCTGTGGATGCAAAATCTGTCCCTCCTGCTGGGACAGCAGGGCGGGGGTCTGATGTAGGTGCCAGGGTGGTACAGCTGTCAGACTGCACAGGAGTGGGTACCAGTGCTGGCGTGGCCAGTCTGGGGCAATAACGATTGTCCTTGGTCTGTCCTGTTTAATCTTGAGTAGTACTTTTGAGAGGAGGGGCAGAGGGGAAAAGGCAGAAATTGAGAGCTTTTCCCATGTAAAGGATAGGGCATCCACTTTCCACACCTAGATGTGTGAGAGTTTCTGGTGCAACATTTGCTCAATTGATGGTTTTGGGGGGAAGCAAAGAGGTCCAGATCTAGTGTCCCCCAACTGTAGATTAGATGTTTGAATGAGTAGGGTTCCAGTTTCCACTCGTGTGGGTCCAGTAGATTTCTGCTTAAGTCATCTGCCAACGAATTTTTCTGCCTGGCAGGAACTGAGCTTGCAGGCGCACTTGGTTGCTCAAGTCTGTGTTCCACAGGGCCATGGCTAACCTGCAGAGTGGGTAGGAATGAGTTCCCCCCTGCTTATGTACCACACAATTGTGGTGTTGTCTGTCTTTAGCAGGAGTTATCCTGGAAAGATAAGGTATTTGAAGGCTCTCATAGCATTCTGTACAGCTAACATTTCTTTTTGATTGATATGCAGGGGAGTTTGTCCTGAGCTCCATTTGCCTTGAAAGCATTTGCCTGCCATGTGAGCCCCCCATGCACAGTCTAATGGATCTGTTGTCAGGGTTTGGGCAGCGAGGGGTTGAGTGAAAGGAAGTCCCTTGTTGTGGTTGCATACCTCTACCCACCAAAGGAACTCTGCTCTTAGACAAGGAATGATAGGAATCAGTGTTTCCAGATCCTGAGAATGTTGACACCAGCAACTTAAGTACCACTGAAGTTTCCTCATATGCAATCTTGCATATGGAATTAGTAGAATGCACAAAGCCATGAACCCTTCAGCTTGCAATATTTTTCTTGCAGACAGCTGGGTTTTGGTGGCTATTAATTTGAAGTAGTTTGTCAAATAAACCTGTTTTTCTGGAGTGAGGAATGCCATCTGAGAAGTTGTGTTCAAGCTTGCTCCCAGCAATACAATCCTTTGGCTGGGCACCAGTTGTGATTTATTTTCATTGATGGTGTACCCCCAGAGAAGTTAGAAGTCTCTTTAAAAATGCCAGGTGCTGAAGCAGCAATTTCTGACTGTCCGCCTGAATCAGGGAATAGTCCAAGTATGGGTAAATTTGAATATTTCTCTGCTAGCAGTATGCAATGCCTGGAGCCAGGCACTTTGTGAGTACCCTGGGCGCAGTACACAAGTCAAAGGGAAGTGCAGAGAACTGAGTGCATGGAGCCTGCCCTGAAATGTAGACATTTCCTGCAAGATGCCCTTATGGGGATGTGCAGGTAAGCTTCTTTTAAGTCTAGGGTGACTAACCAGGCATCCTTGGCTAGCATAGGAAGAAGCTGTTGCAGTGTAAGCATTTTGAACTTTTGAGACCACCAGGAAGGTGTTGAGAATTGACAGAAGCTGTTGCAGTGTAAGCATTTTGAATTTTGGGACCACCAGGAAGGTGTTGAGAATCGACAGATTCAGGATAGGGCGCCAAGAGCTTTCTTTTCTGGGCACCAGTAATTCTAGAGTAGAAAGCCTGTCCCCTTTGCTCTATTGGAACAGGTTGAATAGCCCTGATACTGAGAAGAGAAAGTACTTGCTTTTGAGCTTCTGCCCACTGGTTTGGAGGAAGGTCTGGCAACCCGCTTGGGGTTGGCAGTGAGTGGAAGTAGAATCTGTATCCCTGGGACACAATGTTTAGGACCCATCGGTCCTGGGTAATGGAAATCCAGTTTTTTGCATGCAGGGCGGGTTTACCTCCTAGGGGTGCAAGTACTTGGGCATGGCTGGGAAGGACGACAGACAAGTCATTGTGAACTTTTTCCATAAGGGGGTGGCTAACCACTCCCCGTTTTTGAGGTGGGAGCACTCCATTATTTAGATCTCTGCATACCCAGAGACTATAGTCTTGTTGGCCTGTTGCCCCTGGGTTTGGAATGAGAAGGCCTGGGAGGGACTGGAAAGGACCAGTTTTCAGAAGGCCAATGCCTACTGAATCTAGCTGGCTGCACCTGTAAGAAATCTTTAACAGTTTGCATAGATTTAGCTTTTTCCTCCATCTTTTTAAGAAGTTTTTCGGCTTTTGTACCAAACAAACCTTCCTGGTTTAATGGAGCATCTAGTAATTTTGCTTTGACATGGTCTGGCAAGATTTGTTCCTTCAGCCAAGCATGCCTTCTCAGTAAAGACCCAGTGACAGCAGCCCTGCAAGATGCTTCTAAGGCATCAAAATCACAATGCAAAGTATGTTTACTAACTTGGTTTTCAGAATGCATTAATTCTTGTAAATCATTAATTCTTGTAAATCTTTATTTTCTACACAATCTGGAAGCAACAACATTTTTTGTTTAATTAGTTCCATAATATGCTGCTATGTGAAAACTGGCAATTCAAAGCCCTGATGGCAAGAGTTGCAGAGGTGTATACCTTCTTAACCCATCCGTCTAAAGCTCTATAATCCCGTTTTTGGCTGTAGTAGCCTTAATGCCTTTAGGTCCCTGGGAAATTGTCTCTGGATCCACAGTGAGATTCTTAAAGAGAAATTTGTGAAAGTCAGGTATTCTGTAGTACCGGTCAGCCTTTCTAGGAGCTGGTGGTAAAGTATCAGGAGTAAGACTGGATTCCATGAAGACATCATCTACAATATCCAGTGACAGGGGGTATAGCGAGAGGCCTGTGCTGAGGCAAGCCTAAAAATTCTCTGAGTCTCTTTTTGGACTGAGGGTAGTCCTGGCATTCCCAGCGGAAACGCTCGCTTAAGGTATGCAAGGTTTCACCAAAAGAAAAGTCCTCTGGAGGGGAGGCAGAGGGAATGGAATCCTCTGCATCTGAATCCTCATAGGTAGATAAAGGTATGTCCTGGTAATCAGAGGGATTGGAGTCATCGGACTCATGGTCTGTAGAATCAGAAGGAAAATCAATTCGTCTTTTAGAGGAGGAAGGCTGGCTTCCCCTAATTAAAGTTACAAGGGCTTCAGCCATTCTAAGCATTTGTTTCTGTGGCATGGCAGCTTGAGCATGCAGTGTGGTTGTCTGTTTTCTAGGCGCAGTGCGAACTCTGGGCCTGAGAAACTCGGTAGAGTTAGTCAAAAACAAAGTTGTCAGTTTAATACGATTGGAGGTCGGAACACACCCTCAGAAGCAGATGCCTGCACAGTGGCTCTGGACCCATCCAAGGTAGAGACATCCGCAGGTTCCATAGTCGAAGAAGAGTCTCGCGGCACACCGGACTCTGAATGGGTCTCCGCAGAGGCCTGGAAATCTGTAGAAGCGGTCATCAGGGGCTGGGAAAGCGCCCGAGTACCAGTGGACTGGCGACTAGCTTAACGAAGTGTCGTCGGCAGTTATCTGTAGAAGCGGGTATCAGGGGCTGTGAAAGCACCTCACTGAGCACCGGCAGATTGGTGACTAGCTTAACTGAAGTGTCGTCAGCAGTTCTGGACCTGTGTGTTCTGTTTCGGTCTTTATCCTTACTTTTTTTCGGAAGATCGGTAGCTGGATGGCTTATCGAAGCAATTTCGGAATATTAATGAGAGGAAAAGAATTTAGCGACAAAGATAGCCCGACGACGAATAGTTCGGGCATTAAACAAGGCACAAAACAGACAACCAGGAACATCGTGGTCTGGGCCTAAACATGTGACGCAGTAAAAATGCAAATCTCTGAGGCATTTGCTTTCCACAGGCAAGACAATTGTTAACTTTTTCTGACATCGGTTAGAGCAAGAAAAAAAGGATCCCCAACAGGGTACTTAGCTTTAGAAAGGTTTGAAACTCGAAAAACGAAAATTTTAGGTAGCCGCCAACAGGCACTTGCGAACTGCTTCTGCTTCAGGCTCCCATGCGGCAAGAAAAGCTGATGTAATGGCGTCGGCTGCATGTATTATACCCCTGACGACCTGACATCATGGAAGAGGCAACATCATCCACAGAAACCCCAAGATTCTGGTACTCAAGCCGATTAAGGGCTACCTGCAGGCAGATAACCCAAGTGTGATGACTGCAACAGTGAAACATGAAGATCATCACCAATTTGATTTTAGAATGCAAGGAGTCACTGTGGCAAATCAGTTTGGAAGCAGACAGAACCTCTGGTCTGAACGAATGCATTCAAATTAAGTGTTTTTTAGCACTACAAACATTCAAATCACAATAATATGATAATGTTTTTATATTAAGACTTTATGAAGCTTTGACATTCTAAGTTGTTTGCAAAACAAGACAAGTTTTTATGGTATGATCTTACACCTTTAATTTAAAGCATCATGAAAGTCATGTGATGTAACTTATAAGAGGTGTGTTTTGAGAGATTAACTTTTTTCTGAAGTTCATGAAAAATAAATTTGAACGAAAGTACTAAAGAATTGTGTTCGCTCCTTCATTCCATCTACAGCTTTTGGTTTGAGAAGTTTTAACTACCGACATCTCTTACATTTATGCATTCCAGTCTATCTTTTCTGTTCCACGATATCCAAGATCTTGACACTGTTCCCCAGGCAAAGTCTGGGGCGTCTGTTACTGACTGTGCTGGAGCTGGAAAGGAAAATGGGAGCTCTAGATTCAGATAAATTTGGTCTCCCCACCAGGAAAGCTCCCTTTTTACAAACCACAAAACTATCCCCTTAAATTCCACATTCCAGTCATGTTGGATCATACAGATTTCAGGTACAACTGGATTTTTCTCATGTGGATTCTTGCTAAATGAATCATGAGAAATTCCTTGGCAAAGACAGTAGTCTGACTGGAAAAACTCAAGAATAAATCTAAAGACCTACTTTTTCCTGTAGAAGAAAAAAAAGCTCTATGAACTGAGGTATCTAGGAGATGCCTCAGGACAGCAATCCTGTGAGGAGGAGTCCAAGAAGACTTTTGTATGTTCCCCTGGATCCCCAGTCCATTTATGACGTCTCTCACCCAAGTGAGACGCACTAGATATTTGGGGAAAGACTCTGCAAAAATAAGCAAGTAGTCTAAATAAGGAAAACGTGAATACTTTGCAGTCTGCAGAAGGCTATCACAGGAGCCAGACATTTTGTACATAATTGGAGCACTGGACAGAATAATGTACAGAACTGATAATGTGATCCAGACACAGAAAACCTCAAGAAACATCCGAAATCTGGATGCACAGGAATGTGATGATATGCATCTTGTAAATTTAGGGTCACCATAAAACTTAAATAGGAAATAAAGCTGTAATAAGTTGCTTAGGGATAACAATGTTAACTTGGGCAAGTCACAAACAGGTTTAAGAAAGGAAAACCCAAGAACTGGTCTCCATGAATCTCTTCTCTTTGGCACCAGAAGCATTCCTGAATAAAGTTATTTTCTTAACTGAGGATAGACAGCTTCCATCACCCCCGAGACAGCAGATTAACAGGAGGAGGAAAATAATGTGTGTGGTCAATTAGGAAGAATCCCTCAAAAAGGAAGGAGAGGCTCTCAAAGCCATCTGTAACCTTGATGGCTCACTTTCAGAACCTGTTCTAGGGCAGCCATTGTGTGTAAAAGTTGTTTTTCTAATAAAAAAATACATATCCCAAAGTGGATCAGAACCTTTGACAGGTGACTGCAGAGAAAAGTACCTCTCAATAAGTCTGACTTCACCCCGGGTTTAAAGTGCTGGCCCATACAAACATTTGAAAACATTAGCTCTAACTGAATCCTGAGTCAGAAGCAGTGAAAGCTAAATCCAATACTTTGGAAAGGTGTTGGAAAACAAAAGAAACAAGGAAGCACAAACAGAAAAGTATTCCCGATACTTTCTTATTATAGTGGCCCTGGCGATATAGTTAGGTAAAGCATAGACAAGGCAATTAATCGCAAAATGTGGTTGCCAATGTACCATAACAGATACGAGTACCTTTTGTTTTTCATAAACAAACATTCTTCACATAATGGAGTTAAGGGATACAGAATTTCGCTACTTAATAGGTTATGTACCCATAAACAGTAAAACTGAAGAAAGGAAAATCAGTATGTGTAGGCAGAGCAATACTAAATCCAAGGACCAAAAAAATTATGCAATGTCCTTTTCAGGTCTGATACCTCCCGACTCAGAGAATAGCTCAATAATTTTAAACACTACCATAACCAAAAAATGTACGCACTTCAACTGACTTGGTAATGAACTACAGGAAATACATGTTTAACAACTTGCAATAAAAGTGAGTCTGTCAATATTTACAAAGAGCTGCTATGCTGAAAGGCCATCATCAGGGACATAGCCGACTCCTCCGCTGATGAGGTAATGCATAGTACCAAGTGAAGCAACCATATGGGATGTCGATGCCCTCTACTACAGAACTTGTTTAGGTGGTCAGTGACTAGCAAGACAACACCAACAAGCAGAAATTACCCATAAAGACAAATACGTCAGTAAAGAAAGGCAGGTAACCCTAAAATGGTGATTTCCAGTTACTTTGTGTAAGCTACCCTGTCATGCTGCACACAACTCCCAAGTCTAACAGCATGTTGCTATAACTGCGTGTTGCCTGTAAAAGGTGGATGCGCAGAGCATCATTTCCATATTAAGAGATGTAGTTCTTTAGGAGGTATGAAGGTAGCCTCCTTATTTTGGGTAGTTGAAACTCCTCCCATACTACTGTAGCTCTGCAAATCTACTGAATTATTAGAAACATATGTTTTACTTCTGTACTGGCCTTCAGTGCGGTGTTCTTAAAGTGAAATTAAGGCTACTGCCAGGGTCACTATAATAAGTAGCATCTTTCCACTTGCTCCAGAATAATTCTTTGGTGCATGTCTCTTCAAGGTTGCAAATGGAACACATCAAGCCCATGGAGAACACTTCACAGAATTCTGAAGTTCCAGCAAAAAAAAAAAAAAAAAAAAATTATATACATACATATATATAAAATCAGTATGAGGGAATGAGCTCCAGGTCACCTCTCCTTAACCAACGAGTTAGCTGATGCTTGGAATAATGGAGACAAAAGTACAGCAACATTAAACAGGATTAGTCAGTTAACCAACACCCATTTATATAGAAGAAAAGGCAATGTTAACAGTAAAGCTGCAAATTTCTGGGCAAAAGGAAGTTTCTCCCTTACCTTTAAGGTTGTATGCTGTCAGACTTAATGTACTTAGAGGTGACAGGTTGCAGAGGGCACGGTCCTCTATGTAGGAGGTACAGGATAATTTTTCCAGTGCAAAAGCACTTTCTGTAATACTGAAGTCAGCACTATGCATCATTTAATTTTTTTTTCATTTTTTACAGTCCATAATTCCATATGCATGTGAATTACTATCAATCTAATAAATTAGAAGCTCTTAAAAAGATATTCCTGAAGCATTAGAAACTATTTATGGCTTGACAGTAGTCAGCATGCAAAGCTACTGTTGCCTTGCAAGCTTTAGCTGTCATCTGACACAGTGCAAGAAGCAAAGAGATGTCTCCAGCCAGGATTATATCAGTGCATTTTTGCTCTTTCCTATGTCAGGAGGAATTGTCAAAATAAAAAAAAATTCATAAATGGTGGGAGGGAGCATAGGGATTGCAAAACTGGTCAACTCCACGATTTAAAAAGCTGTTTTCACCACCGAGAGACTGAAAGTTCATTAATGCAGCAAACTTATGTTCCTGCTCACTTTGCTGGCTAAAAATGTGCCCGCTTTAAAACGTGTACCCCCAAAAGGAATCCAACAATCTTGAAAGCCCATTCCCACATCCTATACAACAAATGTGCGCTTGTTGATGTACCTAGTAAGAGTCCCAATGCTAGACTGTATCCACTACAGTGCCCCTAAACCCAAACAAAAAGCATTTGTAATTGGAAATACCTCGAGAGGTTGTTTAGGACATTTCCTACTAGGAGGTTGTTTTAGACCTAGCCAACACTGAAGTTATTTTTTTTTGTAAGTATACGATATTATGAAAGCATCATCTACTACATTAAAATTCTCCGAACACTGACTCTCAACTTCCAGTGGGACAGAGACAGCCATCATCTGCACACCCCTTAAGCAAAACCAGACAGGAATGGAGGCTTGACATGGAAAGGTTATGTGAAACCCTCCAAAGTGGTGAACATACCCATGCATCTCAAAACCTAGCAAACTACCTATGAAACTCAGGAACTGCATGGGTGACAGGTGTGACTCTGCATAGTCTGAAGCAGTGCACCTGTCAGACAAGACTGCTGTAGGCCACTAGAAGCCAGGAAATGGTTTAATAACCTACAGCCTTATAATAAGCTACTACTTCTGCACCTTTTATAAACATAGCGGGGATCAACAAACCCAAAAGACAGGTTTCTGAACTGATAAAAACTGTCTCCTTCATAAAAAAGTGAAGGAACCCTCTGGTGCTCTTCCTCAAGTTGAGTGCAGGTAACGAGACCTTAATATTCAAACACATCCAATCTTATTTGGATAAGAGAGGAACAGCATACTTGCATACAGGGTGCCTCTTTTAGGATCAGCATTTTTAATCCACTGGGTCCTCCAGGGTGTTTTTTCTTGTTTCAAAGATGAGCATCTTCTTCCTTGATGCTACTTTTTTCAGCTGAGAAGAAATATCAAGCAAGAGAAGAAACTGGATGAAAGGAGGAAAAAAATGAGAGATCACCAAGGCTATATCTCCCTTACCCATGCATCACCTTGTAAAATCAAGCCAGGCTGATGAAACAGGGAGCATTAAGGGGTGGACAGACTAAGGATCACTACTGATGCTGCCCTCCTGCGGCTGCCTGTGGCCACCCTGGATGTGCCAAGGACCCATACCTTTGGAACAGCTTCCTTTCTGAAAGACTAATCATTTTCACTTGGGAATTTTGCTACCAACTTTGGAGGTTTCAGTGAAATAAGGGTCTCTGCTGGCTCTTGATGGCATGAAAAATTATCAATTTCAGAATGGAATTTTAAATCTTTAAATGAAAGATTTTTGCCTTTTATTTGCCACAAAATGAAGGGAATCACCTACTACCAGCACATCCAACAAGAGAGTGAAGGGAAGTATATTCTTAAAGGATAGCTTGAGATGTTCACTGGAAGGTGTTATGGTGGATGTGCAGTGGAAGTAGTAAGATAAGACCTTTTCTCCTCAACAAAAACTTATGATGGTCAAGGTGCCTTGGGTCCTGAGTTCTCAGTGGATGAATGTAAACTTTGACTTACAACCTTTGAATTAATGGTTGGCAGGAGTCTGAAAGCACCTCATGCCATCACTATGAAAGTTCAAAATGTAAGTAGCAGTAAGACTACTTTTAGTGTGGTCAGGCAAAAAGGGAAAAACTGACATTCTTTATAAACTGTAGTCTGGAGTATGTTAGTACTACTGGTGGAGTTAAGCACTTCACCAGATAAGCACACACTAATCTGAGAAGGATTCTGGCTTCAGGTTAATAAATTAAACAGGAACATACAGTCTGAGCTACACAAGGACTTTCTGAATCCCTGATTATTTGGATTTGTTTACTGGTATGGTCTGACTGGGTTGTGACAGAATATTTTTCAGCAGAGTCATGGGGCGGAAAGCTTCACAACAAAAAAAGTGTTTCAATGGAGACAATTCATTAACGGAGAATAAACATGTACAGATGTAATACATTTTGCAAGTTCAAAACAACACAGCTTTAACCCTAGTGAATTGAATCTTAATTACAATAAACTGAGGGTGTGACAGAATATTTTTCAGCAGAGTCATGGGGCGGAAAGCTTCACAACAAAAAAAGTGTTTCAATGGAGACAATTCATTAACGGAGAATAAACATGTACAGATGTAATACATTTTGCAAGTTCAAAACAACACAGCTTTAACACTAGTGAACTGAATCTTAATTACAATAAACTGAGGGTGTGAAAAGAGTTAGATCAAACTTTAGCCAAAACCAATTTTGTTACATAATGCTGGACCTGGGCAATAGGACAACCTGAAGTTTGGGGGGGTAAGGTGTAGGTAATGCAGGGATCACCTTTTACATGGTCTCACAAGCCATTTACTGGACCTAGAAATGAGGACTTCAAATGGGGGGGGGCAAACTAAAACAAAGTTAAACTGATACAAAAGAATGTAAAAGACATTGCTATAAACATCGTATATACATCTGCCTTGCATACACCTGCCGTGCTAAACTTTTGTATATTAGATTAACACTTGGAGATTATTTTTAAGAACGGTGGGAACCTTGCTGTATTAGAGCAGGTTCTCATAGGTTTATCACAGTTAATAAAGCCACTGAATGGTGGGTGTGCACAAAGGAAGTTTAAAATAAGTCAGTCAGAATCGCTGGACCCTTCTGCTAGAACTGTGTGCCTTGCACAGCCCTTCTCAGTGAAGCACTGCAGATTAAAAAGACCTGGAGGAAAACACCAGAAGGAACGGAACATCTTCACAGACCAAAGAAGACAAAAAAAAGATGCTGTGAAGCTCAGAAAGAGAGTACTTTACATTGTTCTGCCATTCAAAAACGAGCATTAGGGAAAAACCTGACTTTTTTTGTTTTGTATTTAGAAAAACCATGTTATTTTACAGATGCGGCTAATGCTGCATTTGTTTACCCCACAGTCTGCACAAATGATCTGAATTCATAACTTGTCCACTGTGAACAAGTATGAGTCATAAAATATCAAGTATTCCTTGTCTTATGAATACAGACTTCACTATATTAATCACACCTGCACTTGCTGAGAATGTCACCTTTTTTCCTGGAAATTTGAAATATTCCACACATTAGGGACCTGTCTTCTTTAACTGGAACAAGGCAGTGTTCACTATACAACACAGATAAACAGGTATGGGTATGTTTATCATCCCTTCTTTTGTGCTGCCTGTATGGCACAACTCTGCCATACTTGTTCAATATGGAACATGCAGCACTGCCATACTTGTTCAATATGGAACATGCAGCACTGCTTCTCCTATGATAATTTGCATTGATGGAGTTAACAGAATCACGGTTGGAGTTACTTGGGATCTACAAGAAACACATTACAAATGATGGCATGTCTATAAGGGCTAGTGATAACTCATCTTCTTTAATCAATACTCAATGAAAATAAACACACTTTAGGTCATATGTAAAAGACACCACTACAGGCTAGTTTGCAGGTTTCTGCTGCATAATGCAGACAATTGCACCAACAAAAAAAAGTGTCACCCACTTCTTGCAAAGTTATTCTCCTGTTTCTACCTACAATTCAGATCCTGTCTCTGACCAAATAAGATAAAAAAATTAAGGTATGTATTTTGACATGGCCATTATTAGGGATTTTACCAAATGGAGCAGCAAATTTTTCAATTTACATTCAACATTAGAATACAAAGTTAGCATCCCAACAACCATATATTTTACCTATACATTTAGAAGCAGACCACCAAGATATTCACTTTTTGTAACGTCCCACAAGGTACTCAGACTTGAGCTTTAGTTTTAATGAGGTTTCCTAAAAAAATCCAGTGTAAACAAATACGTGAGTAAAAATCAGTGCGGCTACCAACATAAACTTTAACACAAAATCAATGCGAGTCGTAAAGATAGGCAAGCACTTCTGAGTTACTAAGAACGCTTCTTTAGATAGTTTTAAATACTTAAACATAAGTAAAAACCGATGAACTGAACTTATGCAAATCAGTGAATCTCTCATTCATTTTACAGGCTCTTGACCAATAGATAAAGTACCAAGATCTATGCCCCTCTTGTGGATTAGTTCAAGCCATATATATTAGTTCAAGCACAACGTTCCAATTGGAGAGTTGCAACCAAAACAGTCAATGAGACAGGCTGCTATAAAATCCAATCATCACAACAAACTCCTGACCAATAGAACTACATCAAAGTTAATCTTCCTTTTACTACAATCTCCTGACCAATAAAACCGGCTAGAAAGCCTACACCCCCCTTTCTGGGAAGGGTCCAAAAAAAAAAAAAACAAAAAAACACAAGAGCATCTCATTCAGTGCAGCAGTCTCTTAACCAATGTGATCATCGTAGAAGCCTATGCCCCTTTAGGGTGGGTCTAAGAGGAACACTCCCATTCAAACCTGGGATTTTATCTGATTGTAGGGTGGCAATCCAATTAATTTCTGCTATTTCTATGTTGTTAATATCACCACCTCTTACAGTTTCTTTTATGACCCAAGTGCCATTAAATGAAAATATGTTTAGCAAGTGCATTCCTTTCATCGCAGGGCCAAATATCACTCATATGTTTAAGAATGCATTCTTTAAAGAGCCTAATCATCTTCCCAATGTAGAAAGTCTCTCAAATAGCACAAATAGATATGTAGACTATATTCTTTGTTTTGCGGTCTGCAGGTTCTGTGAGGAACGGGATGTACAAACATATTCGTGACATAAATATTTACATGCTTTACACGATCTGTGTGGATAAGTGCTATTTCTAACTGTTCTCAAACTGGTACTGTGTCTTGGACCATAACAGAGCTGACCAAGAAGAAACAACAAGAAACAAAAGTCCTCTGGAACGACCCTGATAATCCGGAGCTGAATGAACCACCACCAATGAAACAACTGTTTTACCTAGGTTTCGTCTTTATTTTACAGACTTCTTCAGAAAATAACAGATTCCTCACCACTCCAGTAGTATATACTCACAAAGTCCCACACCTCCACTTTCATTAACCAGTTAAATAAACAAATTAATTTATTAATCAGCCAAAACCATACACACCTTAAAATTACATAAATGCACACTCTAAACCAACCAGTCTTTCACTCTAACAATAGCTACTTTACATTCATATAAAAACATTAATAATTCTATTAACTACTTAAATGTGTACCATTTCTAAAACAATATAAATGCATTCAACGTACACTGATATACACGCACATTAATTCTCTAAAATGCTGTACCATGTACACTCTCCCATCTCATTACAGCAACATTAACCTATCCTAAAACATATAAAATTAAAAATACTTTAATACAATACACCCACTTGAACATTAACGTATTTCAACCCAAAATGTGTTTTAATTTCAATATGGGCAGCATGCTTATGTTTATCATTAATCCCCGGAAATACTGTAGCATTCAATCTTAACTGCCATCTCATTTCACAAACATCAAGATGCACATCCAAGACAGCACCCTGACCATCCTTTATTTGTTGTATTATACAAAACTTAAATTGGTGCTCTGGGTGTTGCTCAATGTGTCTAAGGCATTAGTATTTTTCATATGCCTGATATCAAGCATATGCTCACTAACTCTTTCCCTAAAGGTTCTACAAGTTTTCCCTATACAGAAGGCCAAACAGCCTTCACATTTGGCCATATAAACAACATTTTTGGTATAACAATCAAAATGCCCATGTATACCAATGGACTCTCCCACAACATTTATTTTTCACCTGTGACCAAAATATATCTACATATACTACACCTCCGCATCTAAAAATTCCTTTAGTCCGGTGAGAACTACCAGTCCCATTAATAACATTAGCATCGGATTCCAATAACTGTTTAAAAGACCTTCCTTTCCTATATACATTTTGGGGGGTTACTCATTTTTCTCCATACATTGCTATCCATCCTCAACATTTTCCAATTGTTGTGAATGACATTAACTATATACTCAGCATCATAATTATAGGTTGTTATAAAATACAATAACTCTCCCGTATCTGCAGTAACACTTGTTTCATTTGTCAATTCATCTGCAAAACGCATATCCCCCTGATTGTCACCATTACTATTCATAACCAGAATTGCTCTATAGACCCCATTAACCCTCTTATGTTTAACTTCCTCCATAATGGAATCACACAACGCTACAGGGTATCCACGGTTAAAGAACATACCTCTAATAAGCTCCATTTCTTTAAGGAAATCTTTGTATTCACTTACCATTCTGGCTGCCCTATCCATTTGGCCTTTAACTATTGCCCTTTTCTGATGGTTAGGGTGCCAGCTCTGGTAATTTAAATAAGAATTTGAAAAAGTAGATTTCCTATAAATACCAGAAATCAAAACTTTTTTTTGTCTGATCTACCTTCAATTTTACATCTAAATATGATATTTCGTTATTACTACACTCATGGGTAAATCTAAAAAATGGCAGTGTACTATTAATGTAATCTATAAAGGCCTTCATAATTACAATCGGTCCATCCCATACCACAAATATATCGTCCAAAAAACGGGTGTATTGCTGTATATACTTCATATATTCACTTGCAAATTCATATTCTTGTTCCCAATAGGACATAATGTAATTTGCATAAAATGGAGCACAAGCAGCTCCCATTGCTACTCCAGTTCTTTGCTTGTAATAATGATCTTCAAAGAATATGTAATTATTGTTCAACACAACATCCATTAAGGCCACAAACACACCAGTTTTTTTTAGACTTGGTGAATGAAGTTTTAGGCAAAGACCTAAATCATGACAAAATTGAACCAAACTACTCTTCATTAATGCTCATTCCAGAATTTTAAATGTCTAACTAATGAAGTGGAAGCCCGAGTCCTACCACCATAGCTCTCAACCTCAGAGCAAGAAATGTGGAAAGCCATAAAATATGGGGGGACAAAAGCCCATAAATAGGGACAATTTGTAAATATTGCTCTTACAAACTTAGAAAGTTGATGAAACAGATTTTGCATTAGCATGAATTTTCTAAAGATTATGAAGTCTGAATCTAAAATGTCTGTTATTCTCTGATTGAAGTCCTCATAAAATGGTGTTTTTTTCTGGCAAATCACTGCCAAATCTTTTTTTAAGTAAAAGGCAAAAATCTGGACATTTTGCAAAAATCTGTAAAGCTGAGTGGTATGCCTACCACATACTACTCGCCCTTAACATTTTACAAGATGGATTCCATTTAACAGATTATTAGATTCAGAGAAATGTGAAATATGAAGGCAAACAAGGTAGGTAAAGTTGTATCACCAAGTCTGTCCATACATTCAGAGTAAACATTTTAAAGTATAACATTCTGCAATTAAATATAACAGTAGTTTTTAGGGGAAAAAATGTGAACATTACTATACATGCATTACAGTTTACCTGAAATTTATTTAAGGGACAATTAAAGCAAATAATAGTCTTTCCTAACAAAACGTCTTTCCAGAATGTTCCCTCCTTATGGTGTTTGACAGTATTTTCTCCGATTAAACATAATGGTGCCCATTTTGAGTTATCCTTGAACCATCACGATAGGTAAACTGTTGTAAACTAAACTGAAAGGCAAATGCATGGTTTCACCAAGTCATAACGCTCTCACTTTGCCACATGCTGTTTGTGAATGTTAGTTACTTGAACAAATGCCTTAATACCCGACCACCATCTCTCCCTATTAAATGGTCTCTGTGCACTTGCACTATATGTTCCTTCCACCTCTTCATAGTGCATGTTAAAAATAAGAGCAAATCTATCATGTTTTACTGAGGCTACTGTAAACTTAAAAGTTTACAAAACCCACATTTACGTATCGGATATAGAAATGTGGGTTTTATACTACAAATTGTGTGGGATATATGCAATAACATTTACCAAAGACAAGACAGTAACTGGTGACAAACATTCATAAAAAAAAATTGTTAAAACAAGCAGAAATATTTACCACCACTTCTGAAGTGCTCATTGGATTAAATTTTATAAAAGTTGACCAAATTATTCCCAGCAATAAAATCCGCTACCAGTACAAACGCCGTGCAAATTTTTAAAACAGCATGTTAACTGTTCATCCCAAAATTGTATCAATTTACATAATCCGGAACATCCTCTAAACCCCTAGGAACAGTAGAACACTATTCAGCATTCAACAAAATACAACAGCTCACCTACTGTCAACAATTGTCCCAATAAAACTGTAATAAAAAATAAAGTCTCAGGAAACAGCAGCACAGCATTCTTTTCCTGCCTGTCCCAACAACCATATCATTCCAAATGTCCTATCATTAACAAGGCAGCAACAGCAGAATAACAAGTCCAAGAGGAATACAACATTCCTAACCAGTCCAGCCAACTGCACTGTTCCAAATGTAACACTCTGTGGTCTGACAATCTTGAGACATTTCCTCACAAACCATGGCAGCCACATAATTCTACGTCATCCTGATACACAAAACATGTAGATAACCAACCGCAACTAATAGCAGACAGAATGGAAATAGTAAACTCACAATTCAGCCGTGGCCAACAGTCAGTAAAACAACCAACTTAAGGAGAATATCTTCGCAAACATTAACAAGACAAAAACAAATGTAGCACACTCCATGATTTGGCAGCCGCCTGCCGCCAATGATTGCCAATGAAAAAGAACTCAATGCCACATTCTTTTGTTACCATCCTATTCTCAGTCTACATATACACACCCAGACAACATTTGCCTGCATTCTACAAACTGTTACTGGCAGTTCCCCATAAAGTACAAACTAGTTAGGAATTAAAATAATTGTACAGATATATTGCCTCTTGCCTTACTCATCCTAACACCTCAAAGTCAAGTATGATTTATCAGGCAGAATCCTGAATTACCCACTTTGGTTTTAATAACCACTGCATACAGGAATGTCACTGCATTACTTTTGATGCAGCCTGTAACTGTCTTACACACTGCTGAACCCTATGTCAGAAGCCCCTGCACCCACACTGCATAACACAGAATTGCAACATTTATGCACCTCATCAGTGGATATCATATAAATAAAAAAAAAAAAAAAGGCACAAAGATAACATTACTGAAGAGGGTTCTGCTATTCACGAATATGTTTTACAGACATTAAATTATCTACTACAGCATTATCTCCAAGAGCATGCGTACTGATCAGTGAATGGAGAATTCAACTTCCATAAAAATATCTGAATTTCAAAAGCAAACTGAAAATATACCGTTAGGTAAAGAGAAAAATAGTGCATGCACCTGACAGCCCTGGAAATTACTACATGTACTAATACCAGCACCGCCGACAAGTTAGGATGAGTAACATTTACATGGGGGGGGGGGGGTGTTGGACTCGCTTTTGTTTGCTGACATTACTGCATCCGAAATCCTTCAAAGGACAGCTCTCTCTCATTCGGACAGCAGCAGCTTCCTGGAAAACTTGTTATTTGCATCCATCGTTTACAGACGACTTATGTCATAACTTCAGTTGTGAGGACGACATTATTATCGCTAAAATGGCAGTCTTCCAGAATGCTTGAACTTGACTGGCCAAATTTCAGAAACAGTGGTTAAATCTCCTAGCAGCTCCAAGTCATAAAATGGGTAGTCAGTATTGTGTGGGCATCTTATTTAGCTCTCAAAATCTTTTTTTTTTCTGGAAAATACCAGACAGTTGTGAGGTGTATTCTGATAATCAGGAATTTTGGCAAATCATGCTACAAAAGTTAAGTTCTAAGCTGTATACAAATTCAATCCTTCTACAGGAATATAGCTTAGTCAGACTTCTGATTTTTGTCATCACTTGAAGTGTTATAAAAAGATTGTTGTGTAAATTTCTGAAGGGCTTAATGATTTTTTTTAAATACTGATGACATTCTAATTTCACGTATAACTAGAGAAGAAAGTGATTCAGTTAATATACAGACTAACAATGCATAACCTCAAGCAGAAAGACAGCTGCAGAGTTCAGATACATGGGACAAGTTTCTGAAGTCATGAAACCAGATGATGAAAAGGTTATAGCCACTGTATAAATTACAACTACCAAAGGATAAGCAAGCACATGTTGCAGTACTTTCTAAAGTCTACTCTTATTCTGTCTCAAGTGTGTTTGTCGTTAAAAAAGTTATTAGATCATGAGGTACAGCACTCAAGTGAAAAAAGACTTATGAGCTGCATAAGTTATTAATTACCACAATCTAACACAGAAATACTATAGGGTGGCACTGGCGCAGGGATTCTGAAAGAAGCAAAACCAGCTATACACATGGTTCAAAGGCATCAACTAATGGCCAGAAAAAAAAATCTACATTCAAATTAAAGAAATTGTGACCATGTGTGTAAGGCTGTGAATATTTTCATGTGTACATTTATGGAAACAATGTTCAAGCGGAAAGAAACCGTACACCATTACTAAGAATTTCAACAAGTCAGTGTGCAATGTACCACCAAAGTTGTAGAGAAAGCAGTTATGTTTGCTGAGATACATGTCCTTAAAGTCAGCTGTAAAGCCAAGTGGTCAAATTCATACAGCTGATCTGATGAGTCAGTAAGTAAAGTAGAAGAAAAAGCAGAGAAAGATTAAAATTAACTGTGTTATACTGCAATTGTCCACAAGAAGAAAAAAAGTTCAGTGCTTCAGAGATGTACTGAGAAAAGCCACAGGTAAGACTGCTTAAAGCATATACTGAAGGTTGAAATGAGTGTCATTCTTATAGGAATTCACCCTTCACATTTCATTTAAGCAGGAAGTTGTAAAGCAGTCGTTTTATTATTTAAGGATCCAGGTACTTGCGTATTATCGCAACCAGATTTTCGCAGCAATAGCGGTTGCTTGCTGATCAGGAAATATGGTCGTGAAAGATGCTGAAATGGAAAACAGTGTCTTTTGTTTACCAGAACAGATTGTTTTTCGGAAAACAAAGTACTACAAAACATACTGTTGTTTCTTCGTGCTATTTACTGGCAGCATGTCGCTTCTTGCAAGGCTGCCCAGTGAGCGTTCAATTTTCCTGTCAGCCAATGCTGTCAAATAACAGTCATACATGCATTTGGGAATCACAGCTGTGTCACACTTTTGTCCTGTGACTCCTACAAGACAGTATACTGTAATTGCTGAAAATTCCCAAACCACATACAAAAACAAAAGCAGGCAATGAACATCATTACGGCAGTAAGGAAATCAAAAATGACTTTAGTACTATTTTTGGCCCAACATGCCACCATCTCAAAATCAAATGAAATCAGTACTGCCAACTTCTTCCTTGAAAAAGGAATCCTCAACCTTCTGTCAACATAACCCACCCTCACTTTTCAAAAGCATTACTTATGGCAATTTCATACTGCAAGGATTGTTTTCATGTCTACAGATCTGTGTTTTCTTTCTGTGAAGGATTCCTTCCTCACGCTCCCAACACTGCATTCATCAGCAAGGCAGCATCCAAGACAATTAAACCTTGCGTCTGTAATACACGCAAAACACGAAGAGGATTTCTGACATTTTTCTGGCTCCTGCAGGTAATGCATGGTTTTTCAAATGAAAAACGGACTTTTGATTCACATCTTAGTGTTTCAGGCAGTCGCCCCTATTAAAGTATGGGAATTTCACAACCGTGAAAATCTGGTTGCGATAATAGGCAAGTACCCAGTTCTATATCATACAAGAAAAAAGAAACTGGAAGTGAATTTGTATTCTGGCTAGACATGTCAATGTAGCTACAACAAGTGCAAAACCATGCTGCACCATCACAATAATTATAATTCAAGAGGTCCAGTAAACTGTGAAAGGATAGTACAAATCTTTGCAGTATCATGACAATATTCATCTGATTGTGTGCCATTATTCAAAGTTTCCAGATGTCAGAAGGAAAATTAAACTAGTAGGTCAAGATTTTATTACGGCAATAATTGTGATGCTAACATGTCAGGCAATGGTCCTTAAAACAGTTGCAGAAAAGCATTTTTTCCTGGCAGAAACAAGAGTTCCAGCATCTTATTTTATGTCCTAATTGTGTCCAAATAGCAGAGCACTTCAATAATGAAACTGCAATGCAATACCAATAATTGTCATACAACCTTACTTCAGAAATACTTAAATGCAGTTACTGACGCAAAACAGAAGTCCTGCCTGTAGTTCATTACCGATTCCTGAAATAAAGTACAAGACAAATACTCTAACACAAGCAAGCTAGAACTCTTTTAGACATAAGAAAAATGAGAACTGCTGAGAATTCAGCTGTAAGAAGCAACCAAAAGCAGTTATGCAAAAGCCATGGGCAAACATTTCCAGTGAAAACTTTACTCAAAGAAAACATGAGACATCTGTTAAAGACTAGTAATGAATGTCAGAATGGTCAAGGGTAACACAGACTGAACCCATTAGACTGAATCAACTGAAGTTCAGACTACCAGAGATATCAAAACAGGACTTCAACGTAATGTTCAAAGAAATGGGTAGAGATATGACAAGAAAAGATCCACAAGAAACATCACCAGAGTAGGTCATGACAAAGAGTCCAGCTCTACCTTCAACGCTACAAGTATAAACCTCAAGAGGCACTCACTCGAAGCACTCCTCAAAATGGAGAACATAGACATTTGTACTGTAACGGAGACCTGGTTTAAAGCGACAGAAATCACCCCTGCACTACTAGGCTATAAAACTCATTCCACACCTTTCAGCCCCGAAACATGGACCAAAGCTCCAAAGGCGGTAGTGTCTCCATATTCAAAAAGGATATGCACACCTCCAGACTAGTAGCCCAGCATAACGCATCTGAGATACTTCATGTACAACTAACACTGGGTAAAGATGGCGATCCAGGTCATAGCCCACTACAGGTCCCCAACCATGTCCCTAGACTCGCTCCACACTCCCAAGCACCATGGAAACTATCAAGATCCAACCCAACACACACATACTAGGAGGCTTCAACTATTCCTCCATCAACAGGGAAAATTACTCAAGCACCAATACACTGGCCCAATGCTTCCTGGAATTCATCAGTTTCAATGCCCTGGACCAGCTCATTCTGATCCCCACTAGAGGGAGCAACATCCTTGACCTGGTTATTTACTAACATGGGTGATCATTGCTCTACACCAATAGTCAATCCCTCCCTGGTCAGAACAGGCCATAAACTGATCACCACAGAAAGCCACATCTTACCCACACCCCCCACAAAGGTAACCACCTTGAAAAGCTTCTCCAAAGCGGACTTCGGGCTCCTAAAACAGAGGTGGCCAACTTCACAGCATCCATGCCAATGGAAAATAGCTGCATGACCAATACAGTGTACGAACATGTACATAAATGCATGGAACTAGTCATACCTAACAGTACTAAGACACTCTCCTCCAAAAAAAGGAAACCAATCTGGTGGTCCACTGACATTAATAAACTCTACAACAGAAGGAAGAAACTGTTGCAGAAAAAGGTGAAGTCCCAAGACTGGAAAAACTCCCTTATTAGCCTCAACAAAAAAGTTGAGATACCTCATCAAATCCTTCAAAGTCAGCTATGAAGGCAGAATTGCGGCAAACACTAAAAACAATCACAAAGCCTTCTATAGTTATTTCAAGAACAGCCATGTCAATAACTAGATTTGCTCGGAGTTATTGGACAATGGTACCTCCTAGACTTTGCCAAAAGATATTGCCAACATACTGTCTGACAGATTCAATGCCAACTTTACCCCACTCCCCCTCCTAAATGACCAATCACAACACTGGAAGAATGCCAGGCACCCAGCATTACTGCAGCACAGGTTAAAGCTGCATTGTCCAAGGCCAAGAATATAGCTTCTATGGGACCCGATAATATCCCTGGCTGTGTTCTACATGAAGTAAAAAGCAAACTGGAACCCCTCTCCATAAATAAGGAGTGACTACAGACCCTGGGAATTACTGCCCCATTAGCCTGGCAAGTCTGATATGTAAAGCTATGGTGTGTGCCATCATGGACCTGATTAACAAAGATAAGGAAATCTCCAAACTCTAGATCCCAAGCAATTTGGCTTTGTGAAAGGGAGATCATGCCTGCTCAACCTGGTTGACTTATTTGAGTCAGTCACCAGGGCTGTGGATGAAGGTAAGGCAGTGCATACAGCCTACCTCAATATGGCCAAGGCCTTTGATACCATTCCTCACTCAGGAATTGTTGATAAACTCACCACACTAGGCATCAACCCCTATATTACTAGGTGGGTTGCAAATTGGCTCACAGATAGAACAGTGTGAAAGTAGTGGACTCCCAAGTCAGACTGCTGACTAGTCATGAGTGGAGTCCCACAGGGATTGGTCATGGGTCCTCTCCTGTTTGGCATCTACTTCTCAGAAGTCTTGGCCAACACAAAGGGACTTGTTCACAGGCAAATGCAAGCTGGGAGCCATTATTAACTCCCCAAGTGATGCAGACATCCACAGAAAGGCCTCACTAAGACCAATGACTGCTGTTGAAACCATGGCCTTAAGCTTACACCAAAAACTGTCATCCCCTTAGATAAAAACTCAGTTCCCACTAATTACATCAATGAGAGTCCACTGAACGAGTTTATAAGAGATCTGGGGATGCATGCTGACAGCATCCTCTCCTTCAACCAGCACACTGCCACTGTGATCAGAAAGTCCTTCTCTGTGGCACATCTCATTACCAAGGCTTTTACATCCAGGAAGAAAGAGGTAGTCGTCTCTTTTTACTCTTCCATCATTAGACCAATCATCAAATATAATGCCCCATTCAGCATGTACCTCACTAGACACCTGCAACAGCTAGAGAGGCCACAAAAAGTAACTCACGTACAAGAAACCAAGGCATTAAACACATGTCCTACAAGGACAGACTTAAAAGACTCCAGCTATTCTCGGTCTCATTATCGCCTACTTTAAGGCTATTTCTGCTTGACTGACAGAACCACGTCTGACCCAGCTCTGTTAGAAATGCTACATCTAAAGAAATCCCAATCCCTCCACACCACACACTCCAAAGACCTTAACTTCATTACCACAATCAATAGAACATGCTGGAGGGACAGGATCCTCAGCCAGAGACTCCCTATGCTCTGGAATAGACTTCCCATACATGTCAAGCAGAGCACCTCACTGTCCCCTCTTCAAGAGAAATCTTGATGAGTGGATGGGTAAAAAAGGTCACTCCGGGGATCACTCCAGTGGCTCTACTTGACAGAGGCATTGAGAACTAACGTCGGACACCATAATGCCAGGGTACTTCTATGTGCTAAGCTTGTAAAGGCTCCAAGGCCATTAGCCTAGTACACACTTATGAACTACAAGTAAATGTCCCCAACCCTTAGATATTCAAAACACAAAAGTCCTTTAAAGGTGCTAGCTTGCTAAATGTGACAGTTCATGAAACAATGATTCGGTACTCTGCATTTGTTGTTGTTGCTGAAATGAAATAGAGCACCCAAATTCTCACATACTGTTTTATGAATATGGGTGTTTTACTAGTTTTTAGTTTTGTTTTTTTCCTGAACACCTGGTTTTGTCATTTTCCCTAGATTTATTTTTATTTTATTGCTGGTGAAATATTTAATGTGCAAGTCTACTGTCAATGCAAAAACATATATATCTGTATTTAGTTTAAAGTGAAACAGTAAAACTATTTGAAATATTCAATACATCTTGCATTAATCTTCCTCAAGTATATAAATTTACCTAAAAACAGAAAATTAGTAACACATGGTTACTTTATTAAATGTTTAGTGCGCCTCTCCTTTTTTTTTGCCACAGGTTACACAGTTAGGACTGATTTACACATAAGCAGTGCAATGCCCTATAAGCCCCATTCCTGCCTCAATACCGTCTACCCAATATTTGATTTGACCCCACCGGATTTTGGGATTAACAGTCTACTCTATACTGACAAGCAGATTAGACACCATACTGATGAGGGGAGATGGATAGAAGAGACTGCTCATCAGCCAATCCAGCTGGCTGAAGATAAGTGGGTTCCTGCTTCAGTTTACTTTCTTAACTCCCCAACTATATAAACACGTCTGGCCTAAAGCTCGGGTGTGCAAACATCCCCCCGGATTCACTATTCCATGCAGGACTAAGAAGTGGATGTTTAGGAGCAGCACAGCAGCATGCCAGCCATATTAATGAAGGCGCTCTGCCTGAGCTCCTAAATGGACACTGAGCATGTATGAGTGCAGGGGGCGTGGCTGAGAGCAGAGCTCTCAGAATATACACACAAGCAAGAACAGCAGGTTAGCAATAAGAATGAGTGAGACCGCTCATAGATGTTTGCATAGCCCCCAGCAACATCCCCCCCAAGTTTATAAGAGCAACAGTTAAAATATAAAATATAAACAAGCTAATTTTTTTTTTATCAAACAGATAAAATGTAACTGTAGGTGAGCGGATATGCCCATTGCTTAGCTACGTTTACTGCAGCTTTATGGCACAAGAGGATAAAATCAAGAGATCTGCAAATGAAGCAGTACTGCAATAGTGTAGTGGGCAGAGCATTCACCTTACGAGCAGTCATTCCCTGTTAGAGTATCACTCTAGTATGTTCCATTTTCCATGTCAAATCACTTAAATGAACAATAACTGTTGTATAAAACTTACTAAATAACATACATCTGTGAACTGGAGTACTGCATTAAATGCAGATGTGAGGAGTCATTGTCATACTGTTGTAAAATTCACAGATAATCACAAGTGGCCCATACAGTATATGTACACATGAATCAAGGATACAAATCGAAGGTACAATGTAAAATGAATGATAAATCCATAGAGTGTCCAAATCCACCACCTTCCCAAGAACCATTTAACATTACTGTCCAAATTAGTGCAGGGGTAAGTGGGAGTAAGCACTATTAAGCAAGAGTAAGCATATTTAAGCCCGTTTGCGCAGGGGGAAGTAATGCGCACACAGGTCAAAGCAATACTGACGCTAACTCTCTGTAAGCATATTTAACCGTAGGTTAGCACTGCTTACAGTCGCGCAAACTTGCTTACAATTTCTTAAAAGTGCCTTAATCGCTCTATACGCAACAGCTGCTGTTCTGGCCAGAAAAAAAACAGCCTTTGCAGATCTTGAACCCAGGACCCTGTACACTATAGTGACAGTAGTTATCCACTAAGCCATCACAGCAATGCATAAGATTGAAGTATCACCAAACAGATCCTCACTAATAGAAAATCAAACTTAACATGTGCAATGAATCTATATACAGTTTTATGTTGTATAACCCACTACAGAACATAAATATGTGAACTGGAGTACTGCATTAAGCCCAGATGTGGGGTGTCATTGTAATAAAGTGTTGAAATCCCCTAATGAACACAAGGACCCCATACAGTGTACGTACACATAAATCATGGATACCAAACACATATATAACATGTAATGAATAATAAATCAAGGCCAAACAGCAAAAAGTCTGCAAATTAAAAATTTAGCAATGCTAAGCATTGCACAGACCAACTTACTAGGTGTAAGCAATGTGTAGGCCCAGCTAAATCAGTTTGCCCATTGGTATACCGCTTTAAGCAATGCCAACCTTAGGTAAGCAGGTTTGCCCATAGCTTAGCATTTTCAAAACCGTCTAATCAGGGCAAAGTGCAGGAAATCGGCCCTATTTAAACCCAACCGGCAGGAATACATCTAACTGGTTTGCAGCTTCCTCCTGTAGGCACTATGACTGGTATGGGAGAGGTTGTGCGCTTTTGAGAACAGCTCTGGGGCATACAGGAGTCCAGAATCATGGCAGGGCTCCTTGTTAAAGACAATGACCAGAGACTGCTTCAGGGCCAGTACCAGGGTTCCCAATATAAAACAGAAGCCTGGGACTGTCTCGCCCGCGACCTCACCACTGCCACTGGCATACCTCAAACTGGTGAGCAGGTTAGGCTTCACTATGCCAACCTGAAGCAAAGAAAGAGGGATCTCTTCGATCAGTGGATCCAAGAGGCTAGGAGGACTGGGGATGACCCAGCCATGTGTAAGTATCAGTCCACCACCTGTTTAATAAATGCCAGCTCATGCATATTATGTATAGATATGGCTAAATATTCCTCTTATGTCTTTCACAGAGGCAGATGAAAGGGCTGCGAACCAGGAAGCCCATGGCTGTAGAATGCAGCGGTTACGACTTGAGGCAGGTTAGTAATATTCTTGCATGTACTGTCACAGGAAATAAATCTAAAAGTAATAGTAAGTTAATTGCAGACACAGCCTTGGTTCGAATTCTGGGAGTGGTAGAGTAAGCTGTATGCAGAATCATACCCACAAGTGTACAGAACTGTCCAGGATGTCCAGTTAATTGGCCCATATCTGCTGTTACCCCATTCCCCTGGCATATCAGTGTGCTCATCTCCGACATGTACGCAGCATTTAAAGTCATATAACTGACTGATAAGGCCTGTACATTTTGGAAAATGTCAATGAAAACAAACCTGTCATTGTACAATTCACCAAAGGTTTAAGAGGGCAATAGTCAAAATATGTACCGGTTCACCTGCATGTGGTCAAGACATGCCCAGTGTGTGTACAATAAGAGATGGACAGGTATGTGCAT
This sequence comes from Protopterus annectens, assembly GCF_019279795.1. Lineage (NCBI taxonomy): Eukaryota > Metazoa > Chordata > Ceratodontiformes > Protopteridae > Protopterus > Protopterus annectens. The sequence continues at coordinate 157,941,475 of NC_056745.1, forward strand.
ACCACCAACCTGGAATCTGGCAATATGTGTAGAAACAGGTAGTGTTAAACAATACCTCCACAGGTATGCCAGGTAAGAGGTGTATACTGCAGGTAAACTCAGTTTATGTATATAGTTGTCTACATCCATACCACTGTCCAAACTAAGGCCATAGGGTAGTGTACTAATACCTGTAAGGTGCATATCACATCACTGACTAGAAAAGTAATGAGAACTACAGGAATATACTAGTTGTTAATTGACATCTTTCTCTTCCCACACCACATCTGCAACAATAAACTAAATACACAACTCAAATCGGTATGTGCTCCATTAAATCTACTGTTGGGACACATGTCCTATTGTTTAATAAATATTTAAACTTGTTTCTATGCAGGTGCCATGTTGAAATACTCCATTGGTGGCATGCTGCCATCAATGTACCTGCATGCTGTTGTAATGGCCATTGTGGTTCCATATATGCAGGTGTTCTCTATGCTATGCAACTGTTCCATATATCAGGTGTTTTGGGTTAATGGGAATATCTATGCATGCGGTTATACCTAATCCTAGAATGTGTTGCCTATTACTAACCCACATATGTTGTAAAACTGAAACACCATAACACGTTTGGGAAGGCCGATCCCAGCGGACCCACCTGTCCCACCTCATCTGCGCGTGGCACCGGGCACCAGCACATCTGGCGCCGACCCCGGGACCTCCTCGTCTGCTGGTCTCAAACCACCTTTGCTTGGAACTGCCTCAGAGGTTGGGGCTCGTCCCCCTCGGCAGCAGGCATGGACAGGACACGGTCATGTCGCCAGGTCAGGTGCGTAGTGAGCTCCTCAGGGAGTTTGGAGATCTGCTATGCCAGGTGAGGGCTGTGTTCCACAACTAGAGGGTTGACCTGGCCCTCCTACTCAGCCCCCAGCACAGCCACCTTCAGGGCTGTGAAGGTGGAGTGGTGACTGCCCATGGGTGGGGACCTCAGTCCCACTGTTTCCACTAGGGGGCTCATGGGCTTTCGATTTCCAAACAAGGTGTTTACACCCCACGTGTCATATACCACCCCTGTATGCTGTCTTGTCTGTTATCCTACCCAACCTACCTCGACAAATATACCTACTATCCCTTCTCAACATCCCACTTTCACCTGAAAAAAAAAAAAAAAAGCAATCTGTTACCAAAAAAAAATCTCACCCCATACATACTGTCCATTTTACATACGTGTCCATTGGGCACACGTAATCTAATCTAAATGGCTTTACAACATATTATCGTTGTCCTCACCCCTCTCTCATGGGGTATGAGTATCCAAATCTACCTCCAAATCAGTGTATATGCACAGCTGTTGTTGAAGAAGAAATGGGCAGCTATGGACCTTCCCTACACCCGTCCGGCACATCCCTAGCTATTTTCCCTACTGTCTTTCCCATCTTTGTGCCCCTTTTTAATTTCTTTTAAAGAAATTAGCGCGGGGGTAAGCGGGAGTAAGCATTTTTAAGCAGCAGTAAGCGGGTTTATGCCTGTTTGCTTGGGGGTAAGCAATGCCTACACAGGTTAAGCAATTAAGAAGCTAAATCAGTATAAGAAACTATAACCAGAAGTTAGCAGAGCTTACCTTCACGTAAACCCGTGCAAACCCACTTAACTGCTTAAACGTGCCTTACTCACTCTGTATCCAATGGCCCTTGTTCTAAACAGCCTCTGCAAAGCTCGAACCCAGGACCCTGCACACCATAGCCAAAGTGATTTACCAATAAGCCATGTGAGATATAAATAACCCTGAGGTTTCCACAAACCTATCACCAGCACAGTCATTCAACGGTATAGGAAATGTGATGCTGCACAAGCTGGTGAACCACAAGGTAGGAGCCCCAGTATAGGAAATGTATTTATACATGTAGATATATGCGCGTGTGTATTGTGTGTATTATGTGTGTATATATATATATATATATATATACATACATACACACACAAACTATAATATATATCTATATATTTTATATATATTATATAGATTATATATATATATATATATATATATAGAGATATATATATATATACATATATATATATATATATATATATATATATATATATATATATATATACACACACACACACACACACACACACACATATTATATATATATATAAAATTGTGTGTATATATATATATATATATATATATATATATATATATATATATATATATATATATATATATATATATATATATATATATATATATATATATATATATATATATATATATATATATATATATATATATATATACACACATACACAGATATACACACACACACATATATACATACATATATATAGGTATTCACAACAATGAGACTGAAAATAGTCTCTGCTAGGTTAGCAACCAAAGCGTGAATGGACTCGGTACAAGGAATGGAAAAACACAATTTATTGAAGTACTCTATACAACGTGGTAAGCGCTTTCATCTGCAAAGCAGACTTCTTCAGACCACTAAACATCAAAATAAGGAACATATTTAAAAACTTTTTGGCGCCAGAATTCATTGATAATTAAATAATCACTTCCTATTTAAAGTGCCAATGCAAGCAATATTTAAACACCATAATAAAATACTTTTCCTCCGATAATTGAGAATTATATGCACAATAAAAATACAATATTTAATAATGACATTAAATGCCAAAATTATAGTAAATAAATTGACTATACTAATATATAAAAACTATGAAATGTAAAAGCTGTGAAATGTACATAATATATTTGATGTATACAAAATGTATTAGCTATAAATACAACTCTGCCTGGAAAAATACTGAAAATCAAACTACACTGAGTAAATACTGCTCAAAATGAGAGTAATAAAGTCATAAACAATCGTATGTATATAAAATTTAATATAAACACATACAAACTAGTGTAACTTAAAAATTAAATATTTTGCTAACTTTCCATGTCACACAAACTACAAGTGAAATTGTATCTATTCAAAATTGATATATCAATACATCTTATAATAACTGCAAAAAAGGTTTAATAGAAATGAATTCATTACTACCAGGGAATTTTGTGGCATTAGTCATCATCTGCCACATACTTTCCCTTTTCGCAAGGAGGGCTTTGAAATTACCACCCCGTGGTGTAATAACTACCTGATCAATTATGGCAAATCTAAATGTATGGGTATCAAAATGTTCCTTTAAATGTCTGTATAAGGCATTTTTGGTGTCATGCACCTTAATCCTATACAAATGCTCGTAAATCTGCTTTCTAAATTGCCTTTCAGTTTTCCCGATATAGAAGGCTGTACAGGACATACATTTTAGCAAGGTATACTATATTGGTACTATAGCAATTCTCTTTCTTAAACCTGACGTAAGTCTTATTAATGTCATTCAACTTGCATCCCTTGCTCTCGTTTATAGCAAAGCATTGTCGACATGAGCCACATTTTTTGGTAGATGCATCCAATTTCTTGTAATTCAAGTTTTTTGCACTCTCCAATATTCTTTTTACATTAAACCCCATTTT